>NC_136982.1:28246551-28251551 GCF_032717465.1 Coenobita brevimanus
TTTGTGTTACTTAAAGGTGTTTGTCGTTTTTAACTGGCTACTTTTTCGGTGATTCACAGGTGCTTCTTGTCTCAGGTAGAGAGGAATTGTAGTAGTAGTAGGAGGAGGAGGAGTAGCAGCAGTAGTCTTATAAGTAATTATAGTAGTAGTAGTAGTAGAAGTAACCATAGTAGTAGTAGTAGTAGTAGAAGCAACCCCAGGCTAATGTGAACCCGGTGGACTGCCCTTCCTCCATAGGCCACCATCCTCTTTTCAGGAGACAGGGAGAGGATTGAGGGACATTGTTACCGTTCAGCTTCACCGCCCGGTCATATTGGTGCCATCACGTGAAGGCGCTCTCCACCCTTAGGGGAATTGTAATGGTTTTATTGCGTCTTGCCTTGCCTTGTTGCACCAGTGTTGTCCCGGGTGTATCTGCCTAACTGTAGTGTACAGGATTTGAGCGAGGCTAGTTTTGTCATGTCTCCAAATCAACATTTATCCTGTGTGTGTGTGTGTGTGTGTGTGTGTGTGTGATTCTGAGTGGATATAATTTAATTTACGATCTATCTATCTATCTATTGCCAGACGCCTCAGTCCCGTACGGGGTGGCCACAAACAAA
Organism: Coenobita brevimanus; assembly: GCF_032717465.1. Classification (NCBI taxonomy): domain Eukaryota; kingdom Metazoa; phylum Arthropoda; class Malacostraca; order Decapoda; family Coenobitidae; genus Coenobita; species Coenobita brevimanus. Next base: position 28,247,154 of record NC_136982.1, read on the forward strand.
TCGCCTCCACGTTGCCCTGTCCCCCGCCATTTCACTGCCCTGCTCCCAACTCACACCCCCCTCTCTCATATACCTCTCCACCCCATCCCTCCATCTCATCCTCGGCCTCCCCCTCCCTCTCCCCCCTTCCACCTCACTCACATACACTCTCTTCGTCAGTCTCTCACCCTCCATCCTCTCCACATGGCCAAACCACCTTATTGTGTTCTTCCTAATGCTTCCTATCACATCGACATCCACACCACAACTCTTCTTTATATCATCATTTGTCGGCCTCTCTCTCCATGTGACTCCACTGGCTCCTCGTAAATAACTCATTTCCACTGCTCTCACTCTTGACTTGTGTCCTTCCAACAACGTCCAAGCTTCACTTCCATACGTTAGCGTTGGTATCACAATACTGTCATGTAGTAACTTTTTCACTTCCATGCTTACTTCCCTGTTTCTTATCACTGCCTTCAAGGAACCAGCAACCTTCATTCCTTGTTGTACCCTTTCAAGCACTCCAAACTTCCATCCTTACTCATCACACTGCCCAAGTACTTAAATGCACTCACATTTTTCATTTCCTCACCATCCAACCTCGCTGTACATTCACTGACTTCACCTCTCTCAAAGACCATCACTTTACTCTTCCCTGCATTCACCTTTAGATTCCGTTTCTTACACACTTTCCCAAACTCATCCACCAAGCCTTGCAGCTCCCCTTCGTCTTCACTTAACAACACAGTAACATCTGCAGACAACAGTACAGGGAGTTTCAAAACACTACCCTCTCCCACCAGGGCCACTCCAACATCCACTGCCCTACCTTGTATCTCTTTTATTACTCCATCCATTTACGGTGATTTTTTTTAAATTGTTTTCGGAAAACTCCTTTCATAGTGAAAAAGAAACATTGTCCATTTTTGGTACAATGACGTCTTTTATTAATTTGTGGTTGCTACCTACATACAAAAACTCAAGGGATTCCCTCACCTGACAAAATGAAGAACGCAGTAAGAAGAACTATATCAGCTTAAGGAAAAAAATATTTAGAAGATAAAACATTTTCGTCCTAACTTGGACCCTCTTGAACTATACTTACACACACACACAAACACACACACACACACACACACACACACACATATATATATAAAATATGCCCTTTTAATGTAGCTTTCATTTAATTGGAGCCTGTCGGTTCTTCCGGAAACACACACACACACACACACACACACACACACACACACACAAATGAGGGTTAGGGTTAGCTTTCAACCAGAGGACGTCTTTTCTCTTTTACTCCCGTTCTCTGTGGACGATTTTATTCCGATTAGGACAGGCTTTTCGAACTGTAGGGGTTATATATAAATGTAATTAATCCATACACGACGAGAGATCCTTTCTGATTTTAATATTGTCGTCGACTGACAGGCTGATTAATTTAAAAAATTCATCTATGAACTGAAGAATTTAAGCCGTGAATCTTAACGCCTTCAAACCGGTGGCTTTTGTTTATCCTGAATGCCTATAGACAAATTTATTCAACTAAAGCGCGACCTTTCGAACTGGGTAGGTTGGATATAGCCATCATTAGGCCCTTCACTGCTAACAGCGGAAGGTCTGTTCTGTGTTGACTAATATCATGTGTAAGTGGCAAGATTATAATTTAAAAAATGCGTCACCTGATTGAAGGGCTGTCTCCTCTACTGAACAAAATCGTTTATCGGTAGTGTATAAGGAACGTCGTGGTACTGAGCGGATTATTAGGTTGTTTCTTTTCCCTTTAAAGCAAGGAATGTATCCAGATGTAAGTCAAGCCTGAAGTAAAAGTCCGTATCATACTAGAGCACATCTTTAATCCACTGGCGTATTATATTCTGCTGGTGTATTAGGCAGACACTTTTCAGACTGGACATGTCTTATATTTATAGTCGTCATAATCCCTTCCCTGCCATTTATCTCCCCTAGACTATATAGATAGATAGATAATCATGTAGAGAAGTCAACTCGAGCTTGCTATGACGTACTCTTAGCTGAATAAAATCGTTTGGCGTCAACTGGAATAGAATAATAGAGTTGTAACGGTGGTGGAAGGATTGTAACATTTTCAACTCAGTATCCTGTAAATCCTCTCAGCTGATTAAAACTGGTGTTAGTTGGAAAAATATACGAGCGCTGGCACGACAATGCGAACGCTAATGACCTATTACACCTTTCCTTTATATGGCCTTGATTATGGTGACTGTTTTTATAATGTATTCTTGTTATCCGCTGATGGTTTGAGTCAGCTTGAGATAAACTGTCCGAACATGAGGGGTTCAGTGTAACCTTCTTTAAAACCTCACTACAAGAGGCCCGCTGAAAAAGTGGCGTAACAGCAGTAAGGGTAAAATAAAAGATGTCACCGGACAGAAGGGACTAAAGGTGTTACATGCTTGAAATTGCCTGACTGAAACTGTTTATTTTTTCATCGTATATATTTCCCGGCAATTCAGGGACTGGGAGGTGAATTCACATGGAGGGGGGTCAGTGAGTATCAATTGGCTTCAGTAATTCCGTGTTCGATGTTTCAATGCTTCGTATCAGATGCCAGTGAAATCCTAAAGTTCAGGCATATTTGTGTGTGATGTGTCAGTCAGTCAGTCTTGCAGTTGTTCTTGCCGGGTCTGCAGCGTGGGAACTCAGTGTCCTTGTGTTTAAGCCATTTATTTCCGGTGACATTGTTTTGTTCTTACTATCACCTGAGGGTTGTGTTCTGCAAGGAGAGGCTATTTCGACCTCGAGGGGTTGTATACAAAAACCGTCATAAATCCCGTAATAACAAGACATCTCTGCCTTAAGGTGGGTTTAACAAGTTTGATGGTGGCCCGATGGCACTGAAAACTATATCAGTAGATCCTAGTGGTTACAGTCGTCAGTCCAAGGGATTTTTCTGAATGTGAAAAGGAGCATTCGATGATATTCAGAAAATGAACTAAAGTAAAATAAAAAGACCTTTTGACATTAGCATCTAGAATATCACTGGAGGGATTAATGAGCCACCTAAGCGTTTTTCAAACAAGTGAAATTATTTAGATTTATGAACAAATTAGCAATGATACCTATACCAGCTAACAATGTCTGCACATTTACAGATGATCCCAGAAAGAAAACCACAAGTACAATTATATTGATAACAGGTATACGTTATACTTCAGCCCATAGCCACAATGGTCTGTATTCTGTAGTTTGTCAGTGTACATTTATGGCCTGCTGTGTTGTTTAATACGTGAACGTTCGAGATATGAAAGTATTTGCATGTTTCCATGGGAGGAGTTCTTCCATTTCGTTTTGATTTCATTTAATTGGTGCCTCAGTGCTTCCTAGTAGTGCCCTAGTGTTTGGTATCGTTGTCAATGTTTCAGTTTAGTGCCTAAATACCCCTTTGTGAATTGGTTGTATTATGATGTTTCAGTGCTTGTCAATGTTCAGCACTTTATATCAGTGCCTCAGTGATTGGAATCAGTGCCTCAGTGTGGCCAGGTCAGGTATCTTAAAACCCTGGCCACGCCCTAGAGGTTCCCAAGCTTATTTAACCATTCCACTCCCACCCTCTCCCTCTGTTGACTCACCTCCTCCCCGCCCCGCACTAACCCACTTGGCTTCATTGTGCTTCGCCTCCTCCATTGAAGCATGTTTCGTGTGGAGGGTGTGTGATAAGGGGTGGGGAGTCGTGCAAACACTGGGGAATCCTACAATTAATTACGGCTTGTTGACCTCCACCTTGTGTTTATGGTGCCTTGATGGATGCTGCCTCTGTTTGGTTGTGTATGTGTGTGTGTGTGTGTGTGTGTGTGTGTGTGTGTGTGTGTGTGTGTGTGTGGCTTTGTGTGTGTGTGTGTGTGTAATTGATTGATTGAGTGGATGAGAGAGAGAGAGAGAGAGAGACTGACTGACTAAATGGCGATGAGAGGAGAATCCTTGTTAATAGTAATGTTTTATTCTGTTATTGTGCTTAACTACAAATGTGTACATTATTCACTACTGTTATTTAGACTGTTCCACATTCCTTGTTCCCTCCCTAACACCCCCTCATTCCCAGCTTACTCTTGTTCCCTTTTATCTACTCTTGTCCAGGGTATTATTTCTTCGTTAAATAACCCACCCTTCCCCATGTTGTATGTATTTTTAAATGCCCCTTCCACATCCTGTTACATCTCCCAATGCTGTCTGTTATTTCTTTACAATCTCTTCCACCCTCATCCTTCCCCCACCCCCCTCTCTCCCTTTTTACTTCTCCTTTAGTGTTTCGCCCCATCGTAGTTACTTCCTCTTCTCTTTTTCTTTCATCCCCTCTTCCAGTATCTCCCCCTTGCCTACTGTCCCTCTACCCCTAGCTTCCTCTCCTCTTTATTCCTCTTACATCCCTTA
>NC_136982.1:28256551-28259051 GCF_032717465.1 Coenobita brevimanus
AAAGCGAGAATGAATGAAAGTGAGCTAGAGTGAGCGAGAGAGTGAGATAGAGGTCCACATTCTCAACATTCCACTCGCTCTCCACACCACACTGAATTCTTAATAGGCTCCAGCGTAAAAGAGTGGATGAGGTGGATTTTAAAGAGTGGATGAAGTGGGTGGAGAGGATTTTAAAGTGGATGAAGTGGGTGGAGAGGATTTTAAAGTGGATGAAGTGGGTGGAGAGGATTTTAAAGTGGATGAAGTGGGTGGAGAGGATTTTAAAGTGGATGAAGTGGGTGGAGAGGATTTTAAAGTGGATGAAGTGGGTGGAGAGGATTTTAAAGTGGATGAAGTGGGTGGAAAGGATTTTAAAGTGGATGAAGTGGGTGGAAAGGATTTTAAAGTGGATGGAGAGGATTTTAAAGTGGATGGAGAGGATTTTAAAGTGGATGAAGTGGATGGAGAGGATTTTAGTGGATGAAGTGGATGGAGAGGATTTTAGTGGATGAAATGGATGGAGAGGATTTTGAAGTGGATGGAGAGTGGATGAAATGGATGGAGAGAATTTTAAAGTGGATGATGTAGACGGAGAGGGTTGTACAGTGGAAGAAATGGATGGAGAGGATTTTAAAGAGTGGATGAAGTGGATTTTAAAGAGTGGATGGAGAGGATTTTGAAGAGTGGATGAAGTGGATGTAGAGGATTTTAAAGAGTGGATGAAATGGAGGGAGAGGGTTGTAAAAAGTGGATGAAATGAATGGAAAGGATTTTAGAGTGGATGAGATGGATGGAGAATGTTGTAAAGAGTGGATGAAATAGATGGAGAGGATCTAAAGAGTGGATGAGATGGAGGAACAGCACCGGAATCGTCTAAAGTGGATTAGGAGGATAAAGTCTGAGTGAAGAGATCTGCTTTATCAGTAGAAGAAATAGCTACAGAGCCATCAGAGTAGAAAAGAGGAGGGAAGGATGATGAGGTAAAGTTGTTAGAAAGGTTTTTGGCAAGGTGTCGGAAGGAGCGGGAAGAATTCGAGTTGGAGAGTTGAGAGCATTTAGTACGGATAAAATTATTTTTAGCAGAGCGAAGAACAGACTTAGCACGATTCCGGGCAGAAACGTATAAAAGTTGTGATGCAGGGGTGGGTTGGCTCCGGTACCTTTTATGGCCCTCACCTTGTTGCGGACAGCATTAGAACAAGCATGATTAAACCAATGCTTTCTTGCATTAGTCAAAGGATATGATAAAGGAATGTATGCTTCCATGCCCGAGAGAATAACCTCCGTAATGTGCATGGCACACTCAGATGGCTCCCGGCCATGGAAGCAATAATCATTCCAGGGGAAATCAAAGAAGTACTGCCTGAGGGCCTCCCAATCCGCAGCTCCAAAGTGCCACAGATGACGTTTCTTTGGAGGGTCAACAGGCCGTACTGGAGCAATAGGACAGGTTAAGGTGATTAGGTTGTGATCGGAGGAGCCCAATGGAGAGAAAAGATTAACAGTGTAAGCAGAAGGATTAGTTGTAAGGAAGAGGTCAAGTATGTTGGAGCTCTCTCCAAGGCGGTCAGGGATACGGGTAGGGTGCTGTACAAGCTGCTCTAGGTCATTGAGGATAGAAAAGATGTAGGCTTGTTCACCAGGTGGATCAGTGAAAGAGGAGGAGAGCCAAAGGTGGTGGTGAACATTGAAATCTCCTAGAATGGAGATTTCAGAGAAAGGAGAAATGGATAGAATGCGTTCCATCGTAGATGTAAGATAGTCAAAGAATTATTGATAGTAAGTAGAATTAGGAGATAAGTAAACAGCACAGATATATTTAGTCAGAGAATGACAGGAAAGCCGAAGCCAGAGTGTAGAGAATTCAGAAGAATCGAGTTCAGGAACACGAGAGCGAGATAAGTCATTGCGTATATATACACAACAGCCACTTTTGGCTTTGAAATGAGTCTAGAGAAAGTAGGAGGATACAGAAAAGGGTTTGCTGTCAGTTGCCTTAGACAGCTGAGTCTCGGTTAGAAAAAGAAGGTGAGGTTTAGAGAAGGAGAGGTGGTGTTCAATAGAGCAAAAGTTCGAGGAAAGGCCGCGAATGTTGCAGAAATGAAGGAGAAGAGAGTCAGATAGTGGTTCCAAGCAGCTTGAGTCGTCACCGGGAGAGAGACGAAAGATTGGGGCATTTATGGTCCCCCCCCTCCCCCTGGGGACTCCGAGGCCACGTGTTGAACTGCCATGATTTTTTTTTTTAATTTTGGAAAAGGAAGTGTGGTGTGTATTGTGCATGTAGTTTGGTGTTGATAGTTAGAGAAACTTGTATTGGAGAGCATGCTGGCCTACTCTCTGTGTTACTGAGACACTGAAAAAGTTCAGCAAAGGGGGATGGTCGGGATGAAGAGGGTTTTAAAGAGAGGAAGAAATGGATAAAATCTAGCTATCTCCAGACAGTTTTCTTCAGCGCAGGGGATACTTTTCAAAATAAAGAGGTTGAACAGAGCCATTATTAACCCCTTCGGTACAAGAAATT
>NC_136982.1:28264051-28299051 GCF_032717465.1 Coenobita brevimanus
TTAGTAATGCTTCTACAGCTCAAAACGTGAAAAGTACGAAAAAAAGCAGGTTTTCCACCGTTGCTAGGCAACAAGTATTGCCTAACAACCAAAACCTTGTGGACATAACTAGGTCATAGGCTGATCATTGTGTCCAGGTTTGGTCGGAATCGGTTAATTCTGAACGGTAGAAGTGCCTGCCACAATTAAACAGTAAAGAATACTTATTAAAAAAAAAATAAGGGCAGCATGAACTGGCCAATTAACTGCTCGCCGAAAGACTAAGATAGGCTAAGATATTATTATTAGATTTTTTATTATGCTGTCTCTTTAAGGTTAGGATAATAGATAAGGCTATAATTTGGTCATAAATTTTCTGTTTCGGAGCTGAACAACTAAAAATGGTCAGACTAAGTAATAAATGTATGGTGACAATGTGAAAATATTGTATATTAATGGATAACGGTAAAATAGGATATGCATCTCTTTGCCAGGTCGCATTAATATCGTAATAGGTGTTTTATTATTATTATTATTATTATTACTATTATCTTTATTATAGTAATAGTAGCAGTAGTATATTAGTAGTAGTAGTAGTGGAAGTAATAGATCTATTATTATTATTATTATTATTATAGTAGTAGTTGTTGTTGTTGTAGTAGTAGTAGCATATTATTATTATTATTATTATTATTATTATTATCCTCTTTGTCATTACCACTTCCACGTTAATCTTCCTACCTCCCGCCTGGTGTGCCGTCAGACCTTTTAAGTAGCTTTGTTTTAGCAGCGTCAGGAGCACAAAGTAAACAGTAAGAGCAACAATGGAGCCACTTAGGGTGAGTTTAAGCAAGTTGCTGTTTGTGTACGGGGTGGCTGGGTAGGGGGAGGGGGTGAGGGGGGGGAAGAGGGGAATACTGGATGGAGTTAATAATGGAACAGACATGGTTCGAGAGAAGGGTGGGATAATATGTATGTATGTATATAACCTAGATAGATGGGTAATTGTAGATAGATCTGTGTATTTAGATATGAGTGTAAATGTACAGTTGTAGATGTAAACGGATATGGACAGATAAATAGACAATTATACCGACAAATTGATTAATACGGTGATTACCTCCGCGAGGAAGAGTGCATGGAACAATAAACAATTAGCACCAAGCCAGAAAATGGTTGTATGCACTGAGAGAGAGAGAGAGAGAGAGAGAGAGAGAGAGAGAGAGAGAGAGAGAGAGAGAGAGCAGCCGTGTGTTTACTTAACATTAATATTAATGTTGTGGACGAAGGTAGCAAAGCCCGTTTTCCTTCAGCCTCTCTCTCTCTCTCTCTCTCTCTCTCTCTCTCCTCGTCTGTTTGCAAGGCGTGTTATGTCAGGTGTGAAATAAAGAAATTACCATCCAGTAATTGTAGTAAGAAACGGCTCAGCTGTGGTGTTTTTGTCGCTGTGATGCTTCTGCTGTGCTAAGTTTTGTTTCCTGAGTTTTTTCAAGCTTAAGTGGTTTTTGTTAGCTATGATAGGTATTTATTGCTAGTACATACACCGTTGTTCATAACTTCACCGCTTCCCCTGCGTCTTATTTTTAAAAAAAATCATCGTATTAGGCTGATTTTGGAGCTTTTTTCGTGAAATCCCTCTTTTACCGTATTAATTTTAATCTGCTTCGTTTTCATTCGTTTAAAAAAATCTGTAGCAAACATGCCTGCCAAATGGGATCATTAAAGGACCATTTCTAGGCAATGGCCGTTTTCATAAGTGAGACGTTGTGCCTTGCTTCGGGCTTCTTCCGACCATAGTTCATATTTAACTAGGTGGAGATTTTTCTTTTGCAGTTTGTGGAGATTTTTCTTTTGCAGTTTATTTCACGTAGCTCAGTGGTAGAAGACATTACGCTGGCTGTACGTCCTTTCCATGGAACCTCTTCGTAACTAGCACCTTATTTTAGTTTTAATCTCTTGCCATACCTCAGCAGTCAAGATGGAGAGATGGCAGTTTCCCGCCTGGTTAAAGTGAACGCATTATAATTATTCGCTTCTGCCAATCCCTGAACCTGTATACACTTGGGCCTCGTTAAAGGGGAGGGGGTGGCAGGGAATATGGGGTAACTGTGTCCGTGTGTGTATTTATGTATCTGTGCATTCTCGTGTGTGTGTGTGTGTGTGTAAAGCATAGTTCTGTAGCCTAATTACGCATTCCCTTAACTATGACTATTGTTTGAAAAGCCCGAAACAAGCGAAGCGTCACACACAGGTAAGTAAAGACCCTTGCCGCGAAATGTTACTCACAAAGACTTTTCGATATACCTTGGTATTTGTTAATAAGAAAAAGTCCTATACTGTTTCATGTTTGCCTCTGCAGCACTGTATGTGACTTAGATAATTCCCTGAATGACCAAGTTTCACTAGCAGGAGTATAGGCGCTGTAAGTTCTAGTGTTTTGTTTTTCAACAGGAAGCTAACCTGTAACATCCAGAGATTCTTGGCACCCTTTGCTATAGAACAAGGCTGTCAATTGCCATGGCTGTTTGCTCCATCACTGCTGGAATTATTAGCCATAGATTGTTAGGATGTGTCAAAGTGGCTGAGAGGGAGGGTTTCCAGTTACCTTTCATTGCCGTCTCAGGTGGTTGTCGTGAGGGGAACACTTTTCGTCTGATCCCTAACAATGAATCTGCTTAGCTTGTTTGTGCTGGACTTGTGTATCTCGGAGTTGCACAAGGGTCGTGGCCATGGCAAGCCAATGTTTCTCCAAGGATGTTTCCTGCAATGTTACTTTTGCTTGGTGTTTTTGTAGTTATCTTGTTTTGTGTAGCGATTTTCCGCTTACTACATTTTTTAGCTGTTTTGTACTCGTGGAATATTTGTTAGCTGTGCTTTATCTCCTCCATGTCAGCTAAGGTTGGGAATTTACTATCTCGGTAAACGGGAAGGAATCAAAGTCACCTTTAGCCTTATGAAATGGTAGAATACACCACATGGATCATGAACACCTTATCTTGTATGAGCGTCTGGCCTTCATGGCACGTTTAGAACTTCCTACTATCGAAGCATTTCAAACGTCACACTAATTTGGTTTTATAACCACTGTGATATAAAATAATAATAGTAGTAGTAGTAGTAGTAATCATCATCATCATCATCATCATCATCATCATCATCATTTAAGAGCCACGGATACCTTCTCTATTTCATTTGGTACTAGTTAAAGTGAAACATGTAAATATCCCATTATGCATCGCGTAAATATTATATCGTGCTTTCACTTTATAGCTCGTATTATTTTTATGTTGACAGACAGCTTTGAATAGTGACTTCCTTGTAAAATTATCACAAATCTTTATACATAATTTCAGTTTACTGTTCTCAAATATTTCATATAGCATTTTCCCTCAATATACCAATTAAACATTAAAGTGATTTAGCAGAGGTAACAGACTTACGTATTCTTCCTTCGTCATAGCTTCAGGGTGACTGGTGAGTGTTGGTGACATGGGAAATTGATAGAGAATCTGGGAGCTTTTGCGTTCCAAAACCAGGACTACATATATTCAGTGTTAAACAAAGCTTCATGACACACATATGGCGTCCAAATCAATGTTTTCTTGCTGTAAACATTTACATACGGCACCTGATGTGGAAGAGTTGTTGATCAGTATTCATAGTATGGTACAAGTGCTTTGCGGTCCAACCAGGCCGCTCCGCTCTTGCACCTGCAGAAGGCTTTCGGGCTTCGCCCTCCAATCTCAGTCGTTTGCAGCTACACAAGTTCTGTTTCAGTCATCTCGCAGCTGCACCAGAATGGCTAAATGAATGGGTAATCTCTTTACACAGCCGAATGCGCAGCCTAACACTGGTATGAGCTGCTCCAAATTGTAATCTTATATCTAAAGCTCCTGTAGTAATATTGTGTTGAAGATGAGCAGTTATAATGATTCATGTTTTCCCCTCGCCTGCCAGTAGTTGTTTCAGTTACACACGACTGGCCCAAAAACTGTGCATCTCTTGCAATAGTTTTTGCTCCATTGCACGCAGAATTGTATACCGATGTTGAGGAAAACATGATTTTGTGCGAAATTTGACTGTTTAAATGAGGGCTGTTTTTCAACTCGCTTCCTGTTGCTCAAAACTGACGAGTATCTGTTTCGTCGCCACATAACCCCCGCCCAACGCGGTACGCGTTACGTAAAGATGATGGGGACAATTACTGGGAGCCAAAATACCCCTTTAGAAAATTCAGTCGACATGAAACTGAAGTGGGCCCATCTGTGACCCAGTTGCAACTATCCTGCCAAGTTTCATTGCAATTCTTTTTCCAGTTCCGGCTGCGCTACATGCACAGACAGACACACACACACGGCTAGGTTTAGAGTATATTAGATGTTCTATTTTGTGGTGATATTTGTTATATCTAGTCATAACTATGATGAAACCGTAGCCTTGATTTTTCCTGATGCCTTTACAGTGTTTTTAAGTTTTTTTATGGTGTTTAGTTATGTTTGTCATTAGAGTACAGCTTAGATTTTCTTTTAACTTTTATATTTCTTTGTCACCTCTTTTCTCCTCGTTTTCAATTCTGTCTTACTTTGGAGCTATTTCTTAGATTTTCGTCTCCTCCTCCTCCTCCTCCTCCTCCTCTTTCTCTTCCTCTTCTTCCTCCTCCTCCTCCTCTTTCTCTTCCTCTTCCTCTTCTTCTTCCTCCTCCTCCTCTTTCTCTTCCTCCCCCTCCTCCTCCTACCCGTACCACCATGATACCCTGTACGTTACCCCCGCCTGTAACTAAACTCTCATATCCCATTAACTCTTCATAATGCCAGGATTACTCACACCGCCCTGCCTCGCCTCGCCTCGCCTCACCCTGCCTCACACCACCCTCCTCACCCTGCCTCGCCTCGCCTTACCCTGTCCCAAACCATAACCCTGCCTTACCTCGTCTCACCCTGCCTCACACCACCCTCCTTATCCTGCCTCACCTCACCTCACCCTGCCTCACATCACACTCATCACCCTGCCTCGCCTCGCCTCACCTTGCCTCACATCACCCTCCTAATCTCGCCTTGCGCTGCTTCACTCTTCCTCACCCTACCTATTCTGCCTTGCCCTACCTACCCTACCTATTCTGCCTCACCCTATCTACCCTACCTATTCTGCCTCACCCTATCTACCCTACCTATTCTGCCTCACCCAACCTACCCTACCTGTTCTGCCTCATCCCACCTACCCTGCCTTCTCTGCCTTACCCTGCTTGCTACGCTACCTCACCTTGCTACCCTGTCTCACCCCGCCTACTCTGCCTCACCTTGACAACTCTGCTTCACCCTGCCTACTTTGCCTCATCCTGCCTACTTTGCTTCATTCTGCCTACCCTGCCTTACCCTGTCTCAAGCTGCCTTACTTTGCCTCACCTTGTCCAATTTGCCTCATCCTCCCTTACCCTTACTCACTCTGCCTCACCATGTCTTAAGCTGCCTACCCAGCTTCACCCTACCTACCCCACAACGTTCCTTCCCCTGACCCACTCACGCATATCCTACGACCCCATGCTTCACCCTTCCTCACCCTGTCTCATTCTCCCACACCCTTCCCCCCCCCCCTTCCGTCCAAAAACCATCTCCCCCGCCCCTTTCTTTCTGGCTACTCACATTTTGCCACACAAGTTCTATTAGTCCTAAAAAACACTCTCTCAAGTTTCTGGTCGCGTCTTGTGTTATATATTATTAATGATATAGGGATTTTATGAGAGAGAGAGAGAGAGAGAGAGAGAGAGAGAGAGAGATGAAAATACCAATACATGCACAATTCTCTATGACCCCGGAGGACGAGGGGCGTTAGAGGGTGCCAGGCTTAGCCACAGTAATCCAGAGCATCTGAGTCATGGAAGGCCATCCTACATCCCTGGCAGGATTTATGTAACTGTAAAACTTTTGGCCACCTCTTGGATTCGAACCGCAGCGAGTTAAGTCACGGTTATCACCCACCGCAGACTTGCCACCACAGCACCAAAGCTAAATTGAGTAAAATTTGTCACCGAATTGTTCCTTGGTCCCCACCCTTTCCACCACAGCCCTGGACACCTAATGAGTTGCTCTGGTAAAATAATCTCAGAATTTTATCACCAGTGCACGTCACTCCGGATTTTCTAGTAATTTCTTGATACCATATTAACATGACAGACTTGTGTGTAAGTGAGACAGTACCAGATAAACTGGTTGCTGGAACCACTTGTGTGGTCGGGATCGGGATGGGTTTACCCTGGATCATAATACCCTCTAAACACGCACGCGCGCACACGCTTGCCTGCAGTGGCAATGAGCAGATACGGTATATTAGTGTATATTAAAAAGTAAACTTTATTCCCACTTAGAAACCTATAAGTCAGTAATAAATCGTCACCAAAATACAGCCCATTGTATCACTCTGACTATGATCAACTTTAGGAAAATAGCAAACAAGTGTTTCTTTGGTTGAATTTACGTCAGATTTATATACAGTGTTGTCACTGAACCTTCAAGGTCACTACTTGAATTTTTTTTTTTAAATCTTTTTTCAGGTCATGTACTTTTGAAAGTGGTTGTGTGTGCAAAAGCTTCAACATATTATTTCAAACAACATAGACTTATTGTGGCAGTCTCAGCCAGCCAGCAACACAAACACTCCCACTTCCACTTCACACCCTGACCACACCACCTCTTGCACTTCTGTTCTCACCAGCTTAGAATGCTCACTGACATCCCTTCCTAAGCGATTTACAGCTGTTGTGCATATGACACCTTGATGTTCTGTTATCTTACTTGTGTCGTCTTAAAATCGACACAGACTGCATAAATAATGCACAGGACAGTCGTAACGCGCCATGAGTACAAACAACCCCATTGTTACCTTAAGGTAACACAAATTTTTGTCCTTTTGCGATTATTTAACATACCTCAGTGGTAGAAAAAGGCATGGCTCCGGCTCCACATCCTTTCCATAACACTTCTTCGTGACTTGTACTATGCTATAATGTTAATCTGTTGTTACAACTCAGCTTTCAAGAAATAAGAGATGCCAATTTCAAGACAAGTCAGAGTAGAACGCATAGATGAATAGAGGTACTTAGCACATATTCCTTTTATTATAATTGGTAAGAATGTGGGTCGTGCACTGGCGAGTGTATGTGAAATGTAGTTCAGTATCAGTTGTACGATAATGTGAACACTTTATTGCGATTTTCTTGCTGTTGTCAGTAATGGGCAATTTTCGCTGAGGTAGGCGAAACTCATAACCCCAAACAGCTAATGGACTGTTGATATGGTCCTTTCCTCTCTGTCCTCTCCCTGTCCTGCTGTTTCTTTCTTGCCATCCCCTGCCCCACTCATCCCCTCCTCTTACCTTCCCTGCCATCTCTCTTCTCCCCTCCTCGTTTCCCGTCACAGCTGTTCCCCTCTCCTCTATCCCAACCCTTCCCCTCTCGGTACCAATCCACTTTCTATCCAGTCCTCACTTCCTTGCGCTCCCTTCTCCTTCCTTCCTCTCCCCTTTCCTTTCCCCTCAACTCGTCTTCCCTTTACATTCCCTTCATGAGTCCTGTCCTAACGTTACTTCTCCCCTACCCTCCCATCCCATCCCTTGCCTCACAAGCTCGTCCCCCCCTCTCCTCTCCATCCGTCGCCTCACTTATCTTTTTCTCACTCCTCCTCGTCCTCCTCTCTCCTCCTCCATCTGTTATCTCCTCCTCTCTCTCTCTCTCTCTCTCTCTTACCTCATATCTCCTCCCCTACCTCATATCTCCTCCTCTCTCTCCCATCTCCTCCTCTCTATTCCATCTCCTTCACACTTTCCTATGACCTACCCCCTCTCCAATCACCTCGTCCCCCCCTTTCCAATCACCACCTCCCTTTCCTATCTCCTCCTCCCTCTCCTATCTCCTCCTCCCTCTCCTGTCTCCTCCTCCCTCTCTTGTCTCCTCCTCCCGCTCCCCTCTCCTTCTATCCTCCCCGTCCTAGCTTTCCCCTCTCCCCATCTCTCATCTTCTGTCTCCTATCCTCTGTCCTCTCCTTTCCCTGTCTTCCCTCTCTCCTTCCATATCTCCCCTCCTCTGTCTGGCCTATCCCATCCTCTGTCTCCCCTTTCTTATCTCTCCTCTCCTCCCCTCTCCCCTCCTTTCCCCGCTCCTATCTCCCCTGTCCTCTATCTTCCCTCTCCACCCCTTTCCCCGCCCCTATCTCCAGTCTCTCCTCCCCTGTTTTCCTTTTCCCTTCCCCTTCCCTGTTTTCCCTCTCCCCTCCCCTCCCCTATAGCCCATCTCTCCTCCCCTCCCCTTCCCTCCCCTATTTCCCCTCCCCTCCCCTCCCCTCCCCTCCCCTCCCCTGTTTCCCCTCTCCCCTCCCCTCCCCTCCCCTGTTTCCCCTATCCCCTCCCCTAGTATCGATATTTCAGCTACATTCTTGCCACCCACAGATTTTATTCAGGCAAGGTAGGACGTCTCAGATCGAGGGGGATTAGAAATAATCTCTATTATCCCTCTCAGTACGATGAAAGTTTTTACCCTTACAACTCCCAGATATGTCTTCCCCCCCCCCCACACACACACATTATATATATTTATATTTATATATACGATATATATATATATATATATATATATATATATATATATATATATATATATATATATTAATATATATATATATATATTTATATTAATATATATATATATATATATTTATATTAATATATATATATATATATATATTTATATTAATATATATAGCTATATATATTTATATTAATATATATATATATATATATTAATATATATATATATATTAATATATATATATATTAATATATATATTAATATATATATATATATATATATATATATATATATATATATATATGTTTATTATATATAATATTCAGCTTAGGAGGACCTTCAGTAATTCAGGGGTTAGATATATCCATACACACGGGGTAGTATACAGTACAAGCTATCCCAAATTCTCCCAAGCATATCCAAGTATAGGGCATCTGAGCATAACCTGTCCAAGCATTATATGTCTGAGTACATATAAACATATCTAAGCTTCTTTAATAATATTTTAGTCATATCTAATATCTGCGCATACCTAAGAATAACAACAAAGACTAATCTTCCAAAGACTAATATTTGTAAAGGCTAATCTATTGAAGCATATATGAGCATAGCCATTCTAAGCTTGTCCCACCATACCAAGGCCCATCAAAGCGTACACAAGCCTAGCCATGCAGATCGGGGTATTACTGAACATGTTTAGACGGATCTAGTTATATCCAAACGCAGATAAGCATATCCAAATAAATCTAAGCATATCAACACATTTTCAGCAGCCCCCACGCAGTTATGTATTTGCATATATATATATATATATATATATATATATATATATATATATATATATATATATATATATATATATATATATATATATATATATATATATATATATATATATATATATATATATTAAATCACAGTCAACAATCTTGCAATGTAGCCTAACACACCCTGGCATATCCATACACCCATTCATATGCAGACACCTAGGCATTTCCATACACTCATGAATCCAAACTCCCGTGAATATCGTGACTCCTGTGAATTCCAAAGCACCTTAACATATCCAAACACCTGAGCATATCCAAGCACCTGTCCATATCTATATACCCGTAAGTAGCCAAACAGCACCTGAGCATATCCAAATAACCATACATATCCATACCCCTGAGCATATTCAGATACTCGTGAATATCCAGATACTTGCGAATACCCAAATACTTGCGAATATCCAAATGCCTGCGAATATCCAAACCCCAGAGCGTATTCAGATACCCGTGAATATCCAGATATTTGCGAATATCCAAACACCTGAGCATATCCATTCACCTGAACATATCCATTCACCCATGAATCCAGACTACCTCGAATGTCGAAGCACCTTAGCTTCTCCAAATAACCAAGCACATCCAAGCACCTGAGCATATCCAAATATCCGCTATGAATATCCAATCGCCTGAGCATAACCAGATACCCGTGAATATCCAGACACTTGTGATTATCCAAAAACCTGAGTGTATCCAAACACCTGTGCATATCTAGACACCATATATCATAACACCTTACTAGATCCAAAGCATATCCAAACATACCCAGACATATCGAGACACCCGAGTGTATCCAAACAATCGAGCATATCCAGACACCAGATTATATTCATACACACCCAAGAATATCCTGACAGACCTATTCAAGCACATTACTGCTCATCCAAGCGTACCAAACATAATCACACACCCAGCCAGATTAAAGCATACCCAAGAGTATTCTGTTGCCTTAACCCCACAAGAGGAGGAAAGCACTTCACAAACTATCCAGATTTTACACACACACACACACACACACACACACCATCAGGTTACCCAGAACCCCTGTGTGTGCATATTATATAAACTGTGAAAGAGCATAACACCACCCAACACCCTCTCAAGCACGGATTCAAACACTAACACAAGCACTGACACACACGGACACACGCACATGCACTCAAACACGCTGACACGCATATGGTAGACTTTCACTGTGATAATCCACCCACAAAACTTAAGCAATCGTGCTTGCGTAAAAGCTGCTATTGCGCAAACACACACACACACACACACACACACACACACACACAGAGACGTATACATACACCGTCAGTAAAGGGTAACATCGTAATTAAAAGAACCATCCCTCTCTTCACGCCTTTGTGTGTATGTACGAGTGTATGTATGAATTTATGTATGAGGGAAGTCATATACATGTGAATATTCATGTGTACGTTTGTGTGTGTGTGTGTGTGTGTGTGTGTGTGTGTGTGTGTGTGTGTGTGTGTTTGTGAATATTCATATACGTTTATGTGAATGTGAGATGGCGCCTTTGTGTGTGTGTGTGTGTGTGTGTGTGTGTGTGTGTGTGTGTGTGTGTGTGTGTGTGTGTGTGTGTGTGTGTGTGTGCGCTTAATATGTTTGTGTAACCGTGTGTGTTTATAACGACACCTTGTTTGTGTGAGATGTTTGTTACATGTACACGTGTGTGAATGTGTGTGTGTGTGTGTGTGTGTGTGTGTGTGTGTGTGTAGGCGTACAGGCGTGTGTGTGTGTTTGTGTGTGTAGGCGTGCAGGTGTGTGTGTGTGTTTGTGTGTGTAGGCGTGTGTGTACATATTTATGCTGACGTGCTTGGGAGCATTTACATACCCGCGTGTAAAATGTTGAAAGTCTTGGAGATAAAGTGCCGGGAGGAAATGGAAGAGGAGAAAGAGAGAGAGAGAGAGAGAGAGAGAGAGAGAGAGAGAGAGAGAGGAGTATCTATTTCTTGCCTTTGAATAGTGCACTTTCCTAAATCACCAACTCTCTCTCTCTCTCTCTCTCTCTCTCTCTCTCTCTCTCTCTCTCTCTCTCTCTCTCTCTCTCTCTCTCCATGTAGTTATATCTCTTTACTGATTTATTTCCTTCATCCCACTCACGTTGGCCCTCTCTGTTATGACTCTTTTTAACTGATGGTATTTTTACGTATTAAGAGGCTATTACTTGCTCGAATTAAAGTGTCTGGTGAGAGCAGGACTAACACATATACACGGTCATGTTACTCAGGGA
The DNA here is from genome assembly GCF_032717465.1 of Coenobita brevimanus. Taxonomy (NCBI): domain Eukaryota; kingdom Metazoa; phylum Arthropoda; class Malacostraca; order Decapoda; family Coenobitidae; genus Coenobita; species Coenobita brevimanus. The sequence continues at coordinate 28,275,684 of NC_136982.1, forward strand.
CTACAACGGAATCATTTTCACCTGAGTAATTACTGACATTGGGAATTGTGGTGTCTCAGGATTTCTTTTTTGAGGGGAAGAGTTGAGCACATTTTGTATAATTATCCAATACTGTGGCTTCCCTTTCATTATTATTGCCACTAGATGGATTCATTCTCCTTACAAGAGACTCTGAAGAGATTACAATAATAACATCTTCAGCACGATGATTTTTTTTTTTATTATATTCTTACTCCTTTCAATGTGTTCTATCTTACATTAAGGAGACCGTAGTGAAAAGGTTTAGTGGATGAATTTTACCCATGTGTCTGTACTGTATGACGCTGCATATTGTAATGGATGGCCTCGACAACAGGCCCTCAAGGCGTTTCAGTCCCTATTCAATAACAACCTCTCTTCCCAAGACAAAAGCGTCTTCTGTTAGGCACAACCCCACCTCATCTCCACTTTGCCTTCAATCTTCCTTTGTCTCCTCCTAAACATATATTGTGTTTCTTGTCTCCCTCTGACATTCACGTTAACCATTTCACTGATGGTGTCCCCCCCCCCCCAGTCAGTCGTATTGTGCTGTGGAGAGACTTCCCGAACTGGAAGGTTTGGATATAACCTTCATTGACCTTCACTACGAGGGTGTTCATATCAGCTGAACAAGAGTCTGACGCAGCTAGGATAAGATGGTGTCCTATTGTTCCGTTTTTTAACTCCTTGGCTACGAAATACGAACTTTGCGCTTTTACCTTCAAACGTCACACGAATACATCAGCTCGGACAAACCCCGCAGCAGAGAGGTTAAAAATGATCTGTATTAATGGCGTGGCCGAGAAGCACGAACTTATGTGCAGTAGTTGTCACCAAACTCGAGCCGATTTTGTGAAGGTGAAGATACCACCATAGCCAAATTTGGTCTCTGTATGTAGTGATTCAGTACCATTTTCGAACAGTGTTTCACTCTTTCTACCGCTGGACGAGTTTACTCAGTCATGGGGAAACCTCGTAGTAAATGGAAAGATGGTTATTGTGTATCTACATTTTGAATTAGGTTCGTTCGTTTACAGATTCCCTGCACCTACAGTGCAGGCCGGGCCATACATTAACCCGGTCAGTGGGGTATGGGCTGGTTAAAAAAATAGTAAGGGGAGAGAACAGGGCCTGGGGATTGCCCAGCACACACGCCCTGTCTCCTGGCTGGCTTTGTGGTGTGTATGCTGAATTAGGTTTGTTGTTTCATCTCTAATACAGAATAACTGATAACTAGGTGGCCACACTTGCTCCAAAGTAGTGATCGACAAGAGGAGGCAAGGCTCAGAGTTTCGTCCAACGTTCAGACTCTGATACTACAGCGGGTTTAATCAGGTGCCTCATTTCATCTTGTCAGTCACATGTTTTAAGTAAGTGGGGCCGCACACTTAAGTTGTAGCTCCATCTGGCTGTTACTTTTAGCCGTTCCATCTAATTATTAACTCGATCATTGTGTGCTGTCGCTCCATCTGCGTATTAACTACCTGTTTGTTGTTGGTGCATGTAATTTTTTACTGTGTTGTCCTCCCATGTAACTTTTAACTGGGTTACCATTTACGAGTATCATCGTCTCATGTGATAACGTAACTGGACCTCTGTCAGTAATGTTCCGTGTTATTGTTAAGTGGGTCGCTGTTTGCTGTCAACTCCATTAACTGTTAATTGAGCCCTCTTGCATTGTGTGTGTGTGTGTGTGTGTGTGTGTGTGTGTGTGTGTGTGTGTGTGTGTGCGTGCGTGCGCGTGCGTGCGTGTGTGCGTGCGTGCGTGCGTGTGTGTGTGTGTGTGTGTGTGTGTGTGTGTGTGTGTGTGTGTGTGTTGTGTTGTGTTGGAGGAGAGCTTTGTGGATGTAGACACAGTATGCCTTGTTGTGTTATGTGGGAGAGGACGTTTATGGATGCAGAAGCAGTATATCTTACTACGTGGAGTAAGACAAACTGCAACTGAGTATAAAATGCCGTGACCGTGTGACTGCTGGAAGTCCCTGAGGTGTCACGAGATGTGTGTTGGCCTTGAGGAGAGAATGATCCCCCCCCGCCCCCACCTGCACCACCCACTCCCGCACCACCTCACTCCGTGCTTCCACTCCGTGCTTCCTCTCCCTTACCCCTTAGAGGTCTACCCCCTCATTCGTAAGTTCGTGTTGTCAGATGGCCGGCCCCCGTACTGCTCCCCAGAGATGATCAACCCCTCCGTCCACACTTCTTCCCTCTCCTCTCCCTCACTCTCTCTGTCCCCTCCCTCACCTTCCCTGTCCCCTCTCCTGTCCCCTGAATAAACCATGCTGCCTCCACACCAAGCTGTCAGCGGCTGAACCACCACTCATCCTATTTGTGTTCTTTGCTCCTTCAGCCTGAGGTCGTATTTTTAAATTTTATTCTGGTGTCTACAGGCAAGGCTAGTCAGCTCGGGAGATATCACCAGAGTAGTAATGGGTTATTAAGCACAGGTTGTATCCCACTACTTCCAATTTGAAAAATCTCTCTGAAAATGAATCATCATAATCATCATCCGGACCTCCTTTCCCACCCAAGGGCTGGGTGAGGAGTAGCAATGTCCAGACAGCCCCAAATTGCCCAGTCCAGTGGGCCACGCTTCCATTCACTCATCATTCATGCCCCTGGAATCCTTGCTCCATCGGATACGCCAAAAACATTCACCACGCTCTGCAGCTTCACACAAACGTATCCGATTGAGTCAATCCGGACGCTGCCACGTTAAAAAGGGATGTCAAAATCCCTGATCACGCACTTCTCCTCACAACATTCATCCAGCCAGCTCGATCTCTTGTCAGTTTCCTAGCCTCACCGACTTCCAAACCTCTCTTCCTCACACACTCATCCACCATATCTCTCCACCTTCTCCTTGGCCTACCTCGCTTCCTCCCTCCTTCAAATTCGCTCAGATATACCTTTTTCACCACTCAATTGTTATCCATTCTCTCCACATGACCATACCATCTCAGTACACTTTCTTCGATTCTGGTGTCCACCGACTTCCTCACTCCACATCTTTCACGAATCACATTATTTAGTCTCCCATCCACCCTCTGTATTCCACATACATTCCTCAGCAGTCCCATCTCCACTGCTCTTACGGAATAAATTAGTTTTAGGATATCAGGTGTAAAATTGACATTACCTCATTCGTATTGAGGGGCTAAGCATTTCTCGTCGTCTTTCATCTGTGTATATTTCATTCCCTCAGTCACTAGAGTCATGGGAGGTTCCTCATTGTTTCAGTAAAATTTTGAAGGCAGTCAATATTAAACACAGGTCGTGCCCGTGCCTGAAGTGGACAGAAGCAATAATTGTGAAATATTAGAGCCACGCCACTCCCTTTACTAACCCATTTAATCTGGATAGGTAATATTTTATTCTTGCTGCTGTCTTCTGATGATTTTATTCTGTTTAAAAGATATTTTTCTAACTGGAAGGGTTACAGATAGTCCTCATTAACTCCTTCTATTTGTAGGTCTTTACTAAGTTACAAAAACTATCTGTGTAGTAGCCAGAATGATGAAAAAAAAAAAAAAAGCATCATCAGAATGAACTTGTTGATATCACTATACTGAACATCCCACCTCCTGTAAGTGATAGTGATCATGTTAGTCGCTGTGTTGGTAATGATACAGCTGGTATTTTTGCAGTGTGATGCTCGAACACATTTTAAAGCAGTTTACTTCGATACACCGCGATCTTGCCATGTTTTGCAACTTGATGTGATAAGGATTGAAGGATCTGGTGTCTGCATTGGTCAGAGGTAATGCAGTTCAGCACTATGCTATAATATTTTGACTCGATAATTGTACGGGATAAAAGAATCTCAGAAACTAATTACCTTGTTTACTGGTGTAGTTAATTGTGCTCGTCTCATGTGGTATCATTGGCCTTATTCTTAACCCTTTGGTAGCAAGAAGCCAACCGGTACCTTGCAGCAAACAACAGGTAACACCAAATTATTTTACTGTGTTCGAGAAACCTAGGTCACCAGAAGAGGTTAGTTATTTCGATCACTCACTCCCCATATGGCCTCGTATATATGCTGACTTAATAACAGTATTGACAGATCTACTCTCTCTCTCTCTCTCTCTCTCTCTCTCTCTCTCTCTCTCTCTCTCTCTCTCTCTCTCTCACACACACACACACACACACACACACACACACACACACACACACGTCTCGCTTGCATCTTTCCTTCCCCCAGACACTCCGACGCCACGTTTGTCCACTCATCGACTGCCTCTCATGATTTACTTATTCATTTTTACCTTCCTCTCTGTTGGCCCACTCATTGCTTTACACCCTTCACGTATTCCTTGTCTGTAGTTTCTTTTCTTATTAATTGTCCTGATTTTATTTCATATTCCTGCTCCTTTGCTTTCGTGTCTGCTTTATCGCCCTTTTCCTGTTTCGTTACCCCTTCCTCTCTATCCACTCACCGAATGTTTTTTTTTTTTCCCTTCCTTCCTCTCTTGGTTAGATTACCCACCATTTTCTTAATTCCTTTTTTCTTTCCACTCCCTGTATGCCTACTCGCTTTTTTTTTTTTTTTATTAGGTTTTGACATCGGCCTCCTAAGTTTTTTTCCTTCCTCGCTCTGTGCCTCCTTGCCTACTGTTTTGTGTTACTGACATCCGATTTTCTTTTTGTTCCTTACTCTTCCTCCCAGTCTACCCTTTCTTCTACTGTGCATTGCATATATTGTATTATTCTTTCCCTCCCTCTACCCCTGCCTATTCACTCACCCACCGTATTTGCTTATTCTCTCTCTCTCTCTCTCTCTCTCTCTCTCTCTCTTTCAAACACACACACACACACACACACACACACACACACACACGTTTTCTATTATTTCCCCTCTGATTCTCTCCCCTCATCCCTCTGGCTTCATTTCATTTTTCTTCCCCCTCCTCCTGTTCCTTCTTCCCCCTCCTACTGCTGTTTTATTTACCCGCCTCTTTGTCTTCTTGCTGCCTCTTTTAGTCGTCTTTGTCATTTTTCATCCCTCTATTTTTTTTCTGTCCATCGTTACTGTTTTCCTTTTCTCCTTCTCATTTCAGGGTGATAAAGTTTTTCTTTTTCTTTTTCTTTTTTTTCTTTTCCTTCTTTTTTCTGCCCCTTCCATCTTTCTTTTTCCTTTACGTCATCAGAATACTCTCCTTCCTCATCTTTTGTTCTATTCTGTCTACCTTTTGCATAATGTATATATTTTCTCGTTACGCTCACATTTTGTTGCTCTTTTTTTTTATTATCTTAACACAATATTCACGTCTTTCTAGTTTTTAGTCTTTCTACACACAGTTCTCCATCACTCCTCCTCATCTCTATGATATCCCTCTCTCCTTGAACCTCTCAGTCGTTCCCTATCCTTACTCTTATGTTCTCCATCCTTCTCTGTTTACTTTCTTTCCTTCTGCTACACTCTACCTCTTCACCCAATTCCTCTCTTCCTCATTCCTTCTACCTCACAAGTCTCTCCCTCATTTTCTTTCTGCTTACAGCTTCCCTCTGCTTCAGTTTTCTTCTCTGTTCACTCCTTCCCTCTTCTTTCATTATCTTTTTATCCCTTGATCCCTCCCCCTTCATCCTCATTCCATCCCACCCTCGTCGTCTTCCTTCCATCCCATCCTCTTCACGTTCCTTCCTTATCCTCTTCACCTGCCTTTCTTCCTTCCCATTCTCTTCACCTGCCTTTCTTCCTTCCCATTCTCTTCACCTGCCTTTCTTCCTTCCCATCCTCTTCACCTGCCTTTCTTCCTTCCCATCCTCTTCACCTGCCTTTCTTCCTTCCCACCCACTTCTCTTTCCTTCCTTCCCACCCTTTTCCCTCCCTCCCTCCCTCCTTCCCGCTTTTACATCTTTCTCTCCCTCTCTCCTTGACCCCCTCTCCACCCCTCCCTCCGTCGTATCTTCCTCCATCCTTCCTTCCTTCCTTTTTTTCTTCGCTCCCTTCCCACATCTTTATTTTCCTTCCCGTCGTCTCACCCTCCTTCAGCTCCCCTGTCTTTCCTCCCTCCTTCCCTTCCACTCTTTCTCCCCCTTCCTTCCCTCCGTCTATAAATACAGCAGCTGTCTCACTCAAATGATACAAATCGCCTTTTAATTAGGCCTCGTATCAAAGTTGGAAAAAGTGTAAGAAAGACGAGGAAATAATTAAGGTGAAATATTGGATGTAATAAAGAAGAGAAATGGGAGAAGAAAATTGGTGATATGTGAGATTCGATAAAGAAGGGGAAGAGAAAGAGATTTTAGGGTAAATTTTGGGATTTGAATAAAGAAGGAAAAGGAAAAAAGAAGAAATGTATGGCTAAATAAAGGAGAGAAGGAAGAAATTTAGTAGTTGAGGTATTATGCAGTGTGGGACTAAATAAAGATGATAAAAGTTAAGAATAAATAAAGAAGTAAAAAGGGAGAGGAAAACTTAGTTTAAAAATGGGTTTAATAAGGAACAGCATTGGGAGACGGTAGATTTAGATTGAAATGTCCGACTGAGTAAAAGATGATAAATGGCAAGAAGAGAACTTCGGTGGAAAGTCGGACTGAGTAACTAAGAGAAGAAAGAAGAAATAGGCTGAAGTGAGAAAAATAACGAAATGGGAGAGGAAACTAGTAGTGTTAGAAGTAAGAAAAGGCGTGAAAGAAAAATTGTGAATTGAGGGGAACAGGGAGGAGAAACCAGTGAAAAGTAGGAAGAATAATTGGGTGCAATGAACGCAGGCTATAGAGGAGAAACGAATGAAGAAAAGAAGGAATGGGAAGAAAAAATGGGAGAAAAGAAAGAAGAAAGAAGAAAGGAAATGAATCGAAAACGACAAGAGGTATAATTGAGTAAATGATAAGAATTTTAAGGGTAAAATGGAGAAAAGGAAAAAGAAGGGAAAGGGGGGAGGAGAAAGGGGAAAACACACACACACACACACACACACACACACACACACACACACACACACACACACAATATTCCACAAAGAGAGACTTCTGTAGCTGGTGGTCATCTGATTCTCTCTCTCTCTCTCTCTCTCTCTCTCTCTCTCTCTCTCTCTCTCTCTCTCTCTCTCTCTCTCTCTCTCTCTCACGTGTGTGTGTATATATATATATATATATATATATATATATATATATATATATATATATATATATATATATATATATATATATATATATATATATATATATATATATATATATATATATATATACAGGTATTTTATTTATATGTATTTGTGTATATCGTGTTTATTTATATATGTATTTATATGTTTATTTATATATGTATTTATCTCATCATCATCATCATCCGGACCTCCTTTCCCACGCAAGGGCAGGGTGAGAAGTAGCAGTGTCCAGCCAGCACAAACTTGCCCAATCCAAATTGGCCACGCTTCCATTCACTGATCCTAAGTCTAGTACTCGTAATACCAAGTCGGTTCACTTTCCCTCAGTGCGCAGGGAGGCGTGGCTTGTGTGTGACGTCAGTCGGATTAAGTAACAGAAAATGTATAAAAGGGCAGACTCAAATTAAACATTTATAATAAGGGAAAACGAAGAAGGGGAAGAAGTGTGGACTCGTTTAACCGTATAACAATGCAGTAGGTTCCTTTACACCCCTACGCCTTCCTTCACACACTTCAATCCCTTTCCCTCACTTTGGACTGAAAATGTGTCATGATCTGGAGAGTGCAGCATACATCCACTCACCACCACGGTCAGGTGTCAACTGAACTTGGGTTTCGTGCCAGCTGACGTCACTCCGATGCTCCGCCCCCTGCGCCAGCTTGGACCCGTTTTAGATGGAAGTGATCCGAATTGGTATTAGTAGACTTAGCACTGATCATTCAAGCCCCCGGAATCCTGGCTTCACCGGATACGCCCAAAATATTCACCACATCCTGCAGCTTCACACAGACGTATCCGATTGAGTCAATCCAGACGTTGCCATGCTCACAAGGGGTGCCACAATCCCTGATCATGCCCTTCTCCTCACAACATTAATCTAGCCAGCTCGACCTCTTGTCAGTTCCCTAACCTCACCGACTTCCAAATCTCTCTTCCTCAAACACTCATCCACCATATCTCTCCACCTTCTCAGTGGCCTACCTTGCTTCCTCCCTCCTTCAGATTCGCTCAGGTATACCTTTTTCACCACTCTAGTGTTATCCATTCTTTCCACATGACCATACCATCTCAGGACACTCTCTTCGATTCTTGTGTCCACCGACTTCCTCACTCCACACCTTTCACGAATCACATTATTTCATATCCTATCCACCCTCTGTACTCGACATACCTTCCTCAGCAGTCCCATGTCCACTGCTCTTATTCTTTTCATTTTCATGCTACACCATAGTCTTGCACCCATTTGTTAAAGCTGGCACTAACACTCCCTCATGTAAGCCTCGTGCAGCTGCAACACTCAAGCCTCTGTTTCTTATCAAGACCTTCATTGCACCAGCTACTTTTCTTCCTTGTGTCACTCTGCTTTCAACTTCTTTTGGACATTTTCCTCTCTTTTCTATCACTGTACCCAAGTATTTGATCCCTCTCACCAATTCCAGTCTCTTTCCATTCACTGTGACATCACACTGGGAGTCACCTTCTGTCTCAGTAACCATCATTTTACTCTTCTCTACATTTACTCTCAAGGCACGACGCTCACAGACATTGGCAAAACTCTGCACTAGCCTACCAAGTTCTTGTCCGGTACTTGCAAGCAGTACTGCATCATCAGCATACAACAGTTTTGAGATATTCCATCCATCACCATTCCTTACCAGCACCATCCCTCTCTCAATTACTCGTGCTTTTACTTCTCTCATCACCCCATCCATACATATATTGAACAACCATGGGGACATCACACAACCTTGTCGCACGCCCACACCGATCGTGAACCTTTCACTTAGATGCCCATTAACCCTTGCACATGCTTCGCTACCATCATAAAAACCCTTGACAGCAATTAGCAGCTTACCATCTACACCATACATGTGCAAAACTTTCCATGATCTATTTATATATATTTATTTTTATTAAGAAATGTTTATTTTTATATTTTGAAATATATATATATATATATATATATATATATATATATATATATATATATATATATATATATATATATAAATACAAACCTGGTTAACCTTGCAACTGCGCAAGAGCAATCCAACGGAAATGAGGGGGCAAGTGAGAGAGGAAGGATTAAGGTAGGGAAATGAGATCCATGAGAGAGAGAGAGAGAGAGAGAGAGAGTACAAAGGTGAACCCCTTAGCGCCCAGAGTTCATGTGCGAGGGATTTTGCTGAAAGGTGTTAGGTGCACCGCCCTCCGCCTGTCGGCTTATAGTCGCAAAGCTCATACGTCCCTACCCCGGGGTTCCCTTCTTTATTAAATTTTGAAAATGTCCAATTCCGTCCTATATTGGGGACGTGGGGCGCAAAGGGGCTAAGGAAGGATGGATAGGAAGAAATGGAGAAGGAAAGAAGAAAGGGAAGTGGAGGAATGAAAAAAAAATGAATAGCATAAAGGAATGAAGGAATGGAAAGAGGGAGAGATTTAAGGAAAGAATGAATGGAGTGAGGACGTGAGGAATGAAGTGACGAAGGAAGTAAAGACTGAAATGAATGAAGGAAAGGATGTGATGGAATGAAACTGATTCAGAAAGAAAGAGAAAAATAGAGGACGTAAGGGAAAGTGGCAAGGATGGAGGAAGAAGGGGAGGGAAGAAGGAAGGGACAGGAATAAAGAAATGGAAAGGGAGACTGGGAATAAGGAAGGAGGGAACCACGAGGGAGGAAGAAAACAAAGAACGACTGAAGAGTACGAATGAGTACAAAGGAAAACAAACAGCAGCAGACATATTGGTCCTTTCGAGGCTTTGTGTAACAGGATATGCCATAACTAACGTAACTGTTCTGTTAGAGACCAGGATGGGAAAACAAGAAGAAGGAAGGAAGGGCGAGAAAGGAAAGATGACAGAGCGAAGGAAAAAAAGGAAGAGGAAAGAAAGATGAAGGGGAGGGAAGGAAGGAAGGAAACAATGAAAGAAGGAAACGGAGAGAGTAAGGAATAGGAAAGGCTTAGTATGAGGAAGTGAGCGAGGGACGGAGGGAAGGAAGGAAGGAAGGAAGGAATGGAGAGAGGGATGGAGGGAGGAGAAGGAAGGAAGGTAGGGAGAGGACAGCACAATCTCCGGGTCTCAACTGCAATTTCCTCCCTGGTCCATCTGCGTCACTTGGTCTCCCAGCAGCTGGTCTTACTCTCCTTGCGGCTAGTCTTACTCTTTGCAGCTGGTCTTACTCTTTGCAGCTGGTCTTACTCTTTGCAGCTGGTCTTACTCTTTGCAGCTGGTCTTACTCTTTGCAGCTGGTCTTACTCTCCCTGCAGCTTGCCTTACTCTCCCTGCAGCTAGTCTTACTCTCTGCAGCTGGTCTTACTCTCTCAGCAGCTGGTCTTACTCTCTCAGCAGCTGGTCTTACTCTCTCAGCAGCTGGTCTTACTCTCCCAGCAGCTGGTCTTACTCTTCCAGCAGCTGGTCTTACTCTCTGCAATTGGTCTTACTTTGCATCTGGTCTTACTTTGCATCTGGTCTTGCTCGCCCTGCAGCTGGTCATACTCTCCCAGTAGCTGGTCTTACTCTCACTTCAGCTGGTCTTACTTCCCTCCAGTTGATCTTATTCTCCCCGCAATTAGCCTTAGTCCCCAGCAGCTGGCATTTCTCAACCCCGCAGCTGGTCTTTCTCCCCCTCTAGTTGATCTTACTCTCCCTGCAGCTTGCCTTACTTTCCCTGCAGCTGGCTTTCCTCTCTCTGCAGCTGGCCTTACTCTCCCTGTAGCTAGCCTTACTGTCCCTCCTACTTTTCCTCCACCATCTCGTACTCTCACTCCTACTCTCCCTGCACCATCTAGTACTCTCCCTCCTACTCTCCCTGCAGGATCTCCTCATCCTCTTACTCTCCCTGCAGCTGGTGCTATGTTGTCCGTGTAGCTGGCCTTGTTCTCTTCCTTCAGTTATTTTTTTCTTCCACCCTTGTTTGCCCTTCCTCTCTCTCCTTTCCATTTCCTCTCCCTCCTCTTTCTTCTTATTCCTTTGTTCTTTTCTCTCTCTCTCTCTCTCTCTCTCTCTCTCTCTCTCTCTCTCTCTCTCTCTCTCCTTCCCTCTTTTCGTTCGTTTTCTCTCCTCTCTTCGTTCGTCCTCCGTCCTCTCCTCGTTTCCTTCCTCTCCTCTCCTCCCCTCGTTCCTCTGCGTTTTACTTTTCTCATCTTCTTCTCGGTGATTCACTGCAGTCTCTCCCCATCTTTTTTTCCGTTGTAATTTCTACGTCTTCATAATGGCCGACTTCCTTCCTCTTCCTCCTCGCACATTTTCTTCCTTAACTCCCTTTTTCATCTTCTCCCTTCTCCACTCCTCCTCTTCCTCTTCCTCTTCCTGTCCTTCATCCCGCCTCGTGTTCTCTCTCTCTCCTTTCGTCTTCCTCTCTCCACTTTCCCTACGCTTCTCTCCTCTTTCCATTCCCCTCCTCTCTTCTCTCCTCCCTGTCTGCCACCAGTCTCTGTTCAGCTTTTTCTCCTCTTAGTTCCCTTCTGTTGCTGATGGCTCTCTTCCTCCCTCCTCTTTTTATACATTTCCTTCCTTCCTCTCATACACCTCAATATTTGCTTCTCAGTACATATATTCATCTCTCTCTCTCTCTCTCTCTCTCTCTGTTTTGTCCATTTTTGTTATTCTTATGCTTTTTTTCATTCGTTCTTTGTTTTCTTATTTGTATTTTTTTAATTTCTTTTCCTTCCAATTTTCTCTTTGCGTCTTCCAGTCTCATTGTTTGTTTTCTTATTTATTTTCTTACATTCTACCCTCCTTCCTTATTTTCTATTCTCTTTCCATTCTTCTCATCTTTTCATTTTTTTCTTTCTTTCTCACCTGCTGGTATCTCCCATCTCCCCCCCCTTTCTTACCCATGTTTTTTACTTTTCTTCGTTTCCACTTGTCCTGTCTGTCCATCTCTCTCCCTGTTGATATCTCCTTCGTCTCTGTCCTCTCCAGTTCGTTTACTTTCCTCTCCCCTTTCTTTCTCCCCTTGCTTAAGTCTTCCTCTCGCTTCTTACCATTTCTCACTGTATTTCCCTCTTCTTCCACCCTTCTCTTTCTCCTTCTTTATTCCTCCTTTTTTCCACCTCTGGTATTTGCCTCCAATCATTTTCATATTTTTTCCTTCATTTGCTTCCTTTCACTTGTATTTTTGTCCTGGCTCCTCTCACACCATATACCAGTAGTCTCTGATAACGTACCTCTCTCCCATCCTTCCCTCTTCCCTCACTCTAATACCTCTCTCCTATCCTTCCCTTTCTCCTACATTTTTACATTTTCATTTCCTGTCCCTCCCCTTCTCTGCTGTATCGCATTTCCCTTCTTTCCTTTCTCTGTTTCCCACCATTTCCAAGTGCTAACAAAATTTCCCTCTATTGCCGCTCTCCCTCTCCATGCCACTTACTCCCTGTTTCCTCCTCCTCCTCTCCCATTCCCATCTTGCTCCCCCTCTCGCACTCCCTTCCTCCTTCCCCTCTCCCTCCCCTCTCCTTTCCTCTTACCCCCCCTCTCTCTCTTTCCACATCCCTTCCTCCTTCCTCTCTGCCTCTCCTTTCCTCCTCCCCCTTCCCGTCCTACCTCCCCCACCACCCTGTCATGCAAGGCAACAGAGCGGTATAAATATGGTCGTAATTGTTGTGGCCGACATATCCACACATCCGGCCACATAACCATTCTGGCGATGCAAGGCTCTCCATCCGCTCCAAGGTTACGGTAAACGCCGCACCGAATATGACGCTTGTGTGGACAGAATTTGATGCCTTGACCCAATTTGTGTTGAACCTGATTTGAGTATTGTTTTCTGCCGAGGTTGTTGATAGAGTGAATTTGTGTGTAGGAATGAATTTGTGTTGAACTGAGTGTGTGTGAGGTGGAATTCAGTGGACCGAATACGAGCTCGTTGTGTAGGACCGTTTATGGTGGACTGCTGATTTTAACACTTTTTGTTGACGGGTGCGGAAAGTAGTGGATGACGATAATGACGTGGTAATGGAGTCTGTATTTATTTGTGTTAGGAATTTTATGAGTATTCTTAAGCCTCTTCCTAGCTGTTTGCTAACTTTCCACAATCCTTTCCTTTTTACGCCTCTCCTACATTTTACGTCTTGTGTTTGTCATTCTTCTTCTTCCCATTCTTCCTCTTCCTTTTACCTCACCACTCCATTTATCCTGTCACCACTCCAGTTCTATTCTTCCCTGTCTCTTTGTTATTCTTACATGTTCAGTTTTGATTTGCAAGAGCATCTCTTTCCTTCCATTTCACTAACTTTTGTGGAAAGAGGTGTTTCACTCCACACCACACCATACAAAGGAGCATTCCACACCACACCATACAAAGGAGCATTCCACACCACACCATACAAAGGAGCATCCCACACCACACCATACAAAGCATCATCCCACACCACACCATACAAAGCATCATCCCACACCACACCATACAAAGCATCATCCCACACCACACCATACAAAGCATCATCCCACACCACACCATACAAAGCATCATCCCACACCACACCATACAAAGCATCATCCCACACCACACCATACAAAGCATCATCCCACACCACACCATACAAAGCATCATCCCACACCACACCATACAAAGCATCATCCCACACCACACCATACAAAGCATCATCCCACACCACACCATACAAAGCATCATCCCACACCACACCATACAAAGCATCATCCCACACCACACCATACAAAGCATCATCCCACACCACACCATACAAAGCATCATCCCACACCACACCATACAAAGCATCATCCCACACCACACCATACAAAGCATCATCCCACACCACACCATACAAAGCATCATCCCACACCACACCATACAAAGCATCATCCCACACCACACCACACAAGAGCATTAGCCGAGGGACCTTGAAGCTTCTGAATCTAGCATCTTTCCAGCTACTTTTACCTTTCAGTTTTCCCTTCACTTCGCCAGTTTTCCTCTCACCTCTCCAGTTTTCCTGTAGCATATCAATCCCGGCGCCCTTACCTCTCCTCCTTTCCTCCCTCTCCTCTCGTCTTTCCTTCTTCATTTCGCACTTTCCTTCCTCCCTCCTTTCCTCCCCATCTGCCTCCTCTTTTCCTCCCCATATCCCTCCTCCTTTCATCCTTCACCTCGTACTTTCCTCCCTCCCTCTCGCCTCCTATCCTCCTTTCCCCCCTCCCTCCATTCCTCCCTCACCTCTTCCTCTCCCCCTTCAGCACCAGCTTTTCTCCTTCCCTCTTTCTTCCCTCCATATCTCCTACCTCCAGCCGCCTCCTCACCTGCCAAACCTCCGCCTCTTAGCTTGGTTCTCCTCCTTACTATTTCCCCATCAACTGGCCAGCCTTCAACTCTCTCATGCAGTCATTCTTTTCTCGCTTCATCTTAAGTCAGCTGTTTTTTGTTTATTTGTCTCCCTCACAGAAAAGGAAAAAAAAAAGGATTAGCAAAGTTTTGTGCTGTTGTCTTACTGTTTCTCAGACGAAGTATAAATATTATCGTTTAGACCGCACAGCCTCACACAGACCGATATTTGTGTGTGTGTGTGTGTGTGTGTGTGTGTGTGTGTGTGTGTCTCTCTCTCTCTCTCTCTCTCTCTCTCTCTCTCTCTCTCTCTGCCTCACGTCACCCTTATTTCACCTCTGCCTCTGCTTTTCCCTTTCCCCTCTCTTGCCTTTACTATCCTCCAACCCTTCATTCACCCCTTCTTCCTTCCATCCTCGCTTTCCTTCCTTCCTGTCGCTCCTTCCCCCCTCCATACTTCTAATTCCCTTTTTCTCTCTCTCTTCCCTTACCCTCATTTCTTCTTTCTTTCCCGTCAACTTTCCTCATCTTTCCCACTTTCGTATTTCACCTTTACAGCAGTTTTTCCTTACCTCATTATCTTTACCCCTTTTTTACCCTCCATTCTTTTCCTCCTCCTCACCTATTTTTTTTTCTTTACCCCTTCCCTACCCTCACCCATTCTTTCCTCCTTCCCTTCACCCATTCTTTCCTCCTTCTCTTCACCCATTCTTTCCTCCTTTCCCTTTGCCGTTTCTTTCCTCCTTTTCTTTGCCCTTTCTTCCCTCCTTCCCTTTGCCCTTTCTTCCCTCCTTCCCTTTGCCCTTTCTTCCCTCCTTCCCTTTGCCCTTTCTTCCCTCTCTCCCGTCACCCTTTTTTCCCTCCCCTCCGTCACCCTTTCTTCCTTCCCTTACTTCACCCTTTCTTCCCTCCCTTACTTCACCCTTTCTTCCCTCCCTTACTTCACCCTTTCTTCCCTCCCTTACTCCACCCTTTCTTCCCTCCCTTACTTCACCCATTCTTCCCTCCCTGTCTTCAGCCTTTCTTCCCTGATCTCTTTCCCTCACTCATTCTTCCCTTAATTCCTTCTTTCACCTCATCTTCCCTCACGTCTTCTTCCCTTCCCTCCTTCCCTCACGTCGTCTTGCCTTCCCACTTTCACTCACCCCTTCTTCCCTCCCTTCCTTCACCCCTTCTCTTCCCCCTCCCCTCACCCCTCCCCTCACCCCTTCTACCCTCCCCCTTACCCTTACCCTTCTTCCCTCCCCCATCTTCCCTCCCCCTTCTTCCCTCCCCCATCTTCCCTCCCCCATCTTCCCTCCCCCTTCTTCCCTCCCCCATCTTCCCTCCCCCTTCTTCCCTCCCCCTTCCCCTCACCCCTTCCCCTCACCTTTTTTATCCCCCTCTCTTTTTCTCCTCCCTCCCTTCACCCCTTTCTCCCTCCCTCCCTTCACCCCTTCTCTCCCCCTCACCGTCTTCCGTCTCCCCTCCCCGCACCCCTTCTTTCCTCCGCCCTTCCCTCACCCCTTCTTTCCTCCGCCCTTCCCTCACCCCTTCTTTCCTCCTCCCTTCTTTCCTCCTCCCTTCCCTCACCCCTTCTTTCCTCCTCCCTTCTTTCCTCCTCCCTTCCCTCACCCCTTCTTTCCTCCTCCCTTCCCTCACCCCATCTTTCCATCGCCCTTCCCTCCCCCCTTCTTCCTTTCCCCCCTCCCTAAACACCTTGTAAACATCTTCATGACTGAATAATAATGTAAGCTGTTTTTCATTACCGGTATTTCAGATCGTGATGAAACTATACCAGGGAAATACCTTGTAATTAATGATACCGGTAGCTTATTGTCCTTTGTAGTGTTATAGATATATTAGGACAGAATATAGTTTGCCACTTTTCAGTTTGTCCCATGAAATATCCGTGTCAGCTTTGCCGTGCTGCATGGTGGTCCTTCTCACTTTCTTCCTGCCAGCTTCGTCTGGAGGGTTTGGTGGGTGGGTGGGAGCCTTCTTCTAATATACTGTAGCACTAGCCGTGTGTGTGTGTGTGTGTGTGTGTGTGTGTGTGTGTGTGTGTGTGTGTGTGTGTGTTTTGGGCAGCCGAAACTACACATTCAAATCGCACCAAAATTGGCACAAAAATCGCAAAAAATTATCTGATGTGAAAAAAATTTGGTCCCATCACGATTGAAAAACTTTTACAATATATATTTAATGAACAATCACATTTTGACCAAAAAACGCCGCTCTCGGCGCCCGGCATAGGATCTCCATAGAATTTTTTGCCCATAGCTACGACTAAAATATACTATAGCAGCGCGAGAGCCCTCCGCAGGAGCAAGTGCGAGGGCCGGAAGGGCCCACGAGCACTTTTGCTTTACTATCCTTACATTCAACTTGTAGAATTAGATATCATAGTGATATTCTCTATAACAAGCAGCCTCGAAAGGACCATTAGGTCTGTTGCTGTTTGCTTTCCTTTGTACTCCCTTGAACTCCCCTCACCCTTTCTTCCCTCCCCCTCACCTCACTCGTTCGTTCTACCCCCTTTCCCCTTACTCCTTCTCTCCCCTTTCCCCTCACCCTTCTCTTCCTTTTCCCCTCACCCCTTCTTCCCCCCTCACCCCTTCTTCCCTCCCCTTTCCCCTCATTCCTTCTTCCCTCCCCCTTCCCCTCATTCCTTCTTCCCTCCCCCTTCCCCTCATTCCTTCTTCCCTCCCCCTTCCCCTCATTCCTTCTTCCCTCCCCCTTCCCCTCACCTTTCCTTCCATCCTACCTTCCCCTTACCCCTTCCTTTCGCCCCCTCCCCTTTTCCTCCCTCCCCCTCACCCTTTCCTCCCTCTCCCTCACCCTCTCCTCTCTCTCCCTCACTTCCTCCCTTCTGTCTCCCCTTCACATTTAGAACCCACATCACTTCGTCGAATCTCTTATTTCTGTTCAGATCTTCCCTCCAGTTCCTCTCACTTTCACCCTGTAACTCCTACCCTGCATTCTTCCACCCACACCTTATCTTTCCCGGCACACCTCCCTCTATCCACCTCTCCACCACGACCAGTATCTCCACCCCTCCACCACAACCATTATTTCCACTCCTTTCACACCCCTTCATCTCCCCACCCATCCCACACCTCTTCATTTCCATATTCCTCCCACACCCGTTCACGTCTCCACCCCTCCCACGCCCCTCCTAATACATCACCCACGCCATCACAGCAGGGAGGAATTTTCGCTGTAAGTACTTATCAATTGTTGAGAGTCGTAATGGGTGTTGAGTAGTGCAGTGAGTCACGTGAAGGTGTAATTTATGCCACAGGGCAGCGAGGTCTTTGATGCCAGTGTCTCGTGTGTAATTTACTGGACCATATAGAGTTTTAGACGTATCATAACTTAGCAGATACATGCAGAAAAGTATGACGGGCACACGCATTTGTACGAGTCTTTCATTAGATCTCGTTTCTGATTAACCTTGTACTTCCAGATGTCTGATCATTGGAGATGCCACCTCTTATAATATTAATAATAATAATAATAATAATAATAAGTAAAATAAAAATACCTTATTATTATTTATTATTATTATTATTATTATTATTATTATTATTATTATTATTATATTGTTGCTTATTATTTTGCTCCCATCACTGAGCTATCGTTATCGTCGCGCCACCTGCCCCCTACGCCGGGCAATATTAAGCTTTTTTTTTTTTCACTCCCACCCACCGCACCACACCTCTGTACGTTTTGACACACACCCCACACACCCTCTGCCCCACACACCCTCTGCCTCACACATGTTCTACCCCACACACCCTCAACCCCACACACCCTCAACCCCCTCTGTCCCACACCCTCTGCCCCACACACCCTCTGCCCCACACACCCTCTGTCCCACACACCCTGCCTCACACACCTTGTCCCACGCATCGTCTGCCTCACACATCCTCTACTCCACACATCCTCTACCCCACACATCCTCTACCCCACTCATCCTCTGCCTCACACATCCTCTGCCTCACACATCCTCTGCCTCACACACCCTCTACCCTACACACCGTCTGCCTCACACAAACACTGCCTCACACACAACTCCACACACCCTCTACTCACACACCCTCTACTCTCACACGCTGTACCCCACACATCCTCTACCCCACACATCCTCTACCCCACACACGCTCTACATCGCACACCCCCTACCCCACACACCCCCTACCCCACACACCCCCTACCCCACACACCCCTTACCCCACACACCCCTTACCCCACACCCCCCCTACCCCACACCCCCCCTACCCCACACACCCCCTACCCCACACACCCCCTACCCCACACACCCCCTACCCCACACACCCTCTACCCCACACACCCTCTACCCCACACACCCTCTACCCCACACACCCTCTACCCCACACACCCTCTACCCCACACACTCACACACCCCCTACCCCGCGCACCTTCTACCCTACACACCCTGTCTCACACACCCTGTCTCACACACCCCGTACCGCACACACCCTCAACCCCACACACCCTCAACCCCACACACCCCCTACCCCCCACAAACCCCCTGTCCCATACACCCCCTACCCCACACACCCCCTCTGCCTCACACCCCCTCTGCCTCACACCCCCTCTGCCTCACACCCCCTCTGCCTCACACCCCCTCTGCCTCACACCCTCTCTGCCTCACACCCCCCCTACCCCACACACCCCCTACCCCACACACCCCCTACCCCACACACCCCCTACCCCACACCCCCCCTACCCCACACACCCCCTACCCCACACACCCCTTACCCCTCACGCCCTCTACCCCTCACGCCCTCTGTCTCTCTCACCCTCTCCCCCACACACCCTCTCCCCCACACACGCTCTCCTCCACACACCCTCTACCCCACACACCCTCTACCCCACACACTCTCTACCGCACACACTCTCTACCGCACACACCCTCTGCCGCACACACCCTCTGCCTCACGCACCCTCCACATCCTGCACCCTCCACCTCCTGCACCCTCCACCCCACACACCCTCCACCCCACACACCCTCCACCCCACACACCCTCCACCCCACACACCCTCCACCTCACGCACCCTCCACCTCACGCACCCTCCACCTCAGTCAATCACATCCGCCCACCTTACACATCCTCCACCCTCAACCTTATACTGTGATGTTTCACACATTACAATCCTACGTCACCGTTCTCCTCACATCTCTCTTCACATCTCTTCACATGACAAACCTTTCCTCTCTTCATGCACATTGCCATCACCCTCCCCCCCCACACACACACTTTGTCTACACACACACACACACACACACACACACACACACACACACACACACACACACACACACACACACACACTTTTCGTCCCCACCTCGTTATGTTTTACTCCCGATCCCGTGTTTCTCTCTGCTCCCCACTATCTCTACCTCCCTATCGGCGTACCACTTCTCATTACACACCACCCAAACACATGCTCTCCCCCTCCCCACCCTCACTACTTTCTCACACCATGATAATATCCTCCCCACACTACGCTTCCCACAAGTACACCCCGTCCCCTCTCCACCCTGTCATCCAGCCCGTGTTTACTCTCTTCACTCCATAGAATTACAGATCAGAGTTATTGTCGATTGTGAAGCAGTCTGAACACGAGCATGATATTTTTGCTGTGTTCCATCCTATGTAATTACTTGTGCTTCGTTGTGTTCTCCCCACCTCACCCCCACCCACATACCACACCTCACCCCCACCCACATACCACACCTCACCCCCACCCCCACACCACACCTCACCCCCACCCCCACACCACACCTCACCCCCACCCCCACACCACACCTCTCTCCCACCCACACACCACACCTCACTCCTACCCACACACCACACCTCACCCCCACCCCCACACCACGCCTCACCTCCACCCCCACACCACGCCTCACCTCCACCCCCACACCACGCCTCACCT
Organism: Coenobita brevimanus; assembly: GCF_032717465.1. Taxonomy (NCBI): domain Eukaryota; kingdom Metazoa; phylum Arthropoda; class Malacostraca; order Decapoda; family Coenobitidae; genus Coenobita; species Coenobita brevimanus. The sequence continues at coordinate 28,296,047 of NC_136982.1, forward strand.
CCACCCCCACACCACAGCTCACCTCCACCCCCACACCACAGCTCACCTCCACCCCCACACCACACCTCACCCTCACCCCCACACCACACCTCACCTCACCCCCACCCCCCACACCACACCTCATCCCCACCCACGCACCTCACTCCGACCCACACACCACACCTCACTCCCACCCACACACCACACCTCACTCCCACCCACACACCACACCTCACTCCTAGCCACACACCACACCTCACCCCCACCCACACACCACACCTCACCCCCACCCACACACCACACCTCACCCCCACCCACACACCACACCTCACCCCCACCCACACACCACACCTCACCCCCACCCACACACCACGCCTCACTCCCACCCACACACCACACCTCACCCCTACCCACACACAACACCTCACCCCTACCCACACACCACACCTCACCCCCAGCCCCACACCACACCTCACCCCCACCCACACACCACACCTCACCCTCACACCACACCTCACCCCCACCCACACACCACACCTCACTCCTACCCACACACCTCACCTCACTCCTACCCACACACCACACCTCGCCCCCACCCACACACCACACCTCGCCCCCACCCACACACCACACCTCGCCCCCATCCACACACCACACCTAGTTCGTATGATTTACTCAGCCCCTCACTACCCTACGAGTACCCGCAGCCCTATCACATGCCCCTTTTTCCAGCCCACCCCCTTCACACACCCATCCCAACCCCCACCATGCACGCACGCACGCACGCACACACACACACACACACACACACACACACACACACACACACACACACACACACACACACACACACACACACACACACACACACACACACACACACACACACACACACACACACACACACACACACAATCTTAAAGCACCCAGAGAATGGCACGATAAATCCACTGATGAATGGAAACTCGCGAATTTAAAGTTCCTCACACGTCGCGAATATATCTTGCCGTGAAATGTTTGGCGGGGGAGCGAGAGTGGGAGGGGGAGGCGGCGGGAGGTGGAATGGGAGAGGGAGGGAGTGGAGTGTGAACTTTGCTCCCTCCCTCATATTCCTCCCCTATTTCCCTATCCGCATCTTCCTCCCCCATCTTTGTTCATTCCCCCCATCTTTGTTCATTCCCCCCATCTTTTCTTCCTCCTCCTTTCTTCCACTTCCCTTCTCCCCCTTATTCCTTTTCCCCCCCTCTCTCCTCCCCTATTCCTCATTTTCCTATCCCTCCTCCCTCTGCTCCATTTTTCTTCCTCCTTCCTACCTCTCCCGTATTTTTTACTTCCTCCCCTCCTTACTTCCTCCTCCTCCTCCTCCTTGAACATTCACATTGTGTGCCGCACAGTCCCCTTTTGTCTACAAGACACCCCGTAACTTAACGTACCCGTACATAGCGTTGCGTCAGGTCATTTTATATTTTTCAATTTACTCAACACAAATAAAGTAACAAAAGCACAAATTAGGATCTGCACAGATAGCCCTGAGTTAAAGGTCACAACTCTTACTTTCGACATGTGATGGGCTGTGGATCACTGAGGGTCCCTGTTAGCCAAGTGACCACCATCGGGATATTTTTTTAATGGAAACTTGTGTACTTGTCCCACATGGGAGAGTTTCTTGTCTCAGTGGAGTGAACGAAGCTGGGGCTTGACTGACTGCTGCCTACCTTAAAAGCACCAGGCAAGGCTGCCGCACCACACCTGAACATCCACACTGTGCACTGTGTAGTTTCCACGTTATGTCTACATACGTCCCATTAACTCAACGTACCCGTTCATAATGTCATGCCGTGGTTATTAGTTTATTTGATTACTTTCTTTATCAGGTTACTCAAACAGGTAGCTTATAGAGTATTATAGAATGTGATTTTTCCTTTACAGTCTCTCCTCTGAAATTTCCATGTCAGTTTTTCCATGCTGCATGGTGGTTTCTTTCACTTTTTCCTGGAGGGTTTGGGGATAAGGGAGCCTTCCTGCTTTACTATCCTTATACTTCAGCATGTCGAGTTAGATCTTGTAGTCGTAGTCTACTCTGTAACAAGCAGCCTCGAAAGGACCATAAGGACTGTTGCTGTTTGCTTTCCTTTGTAATCCTTTGTAATCCTCCTCCTCCTCCTCCTCCTCCTCCTCCTCCGCCTTTTCAACCTCGCCCTTCCCCCTCCACCTACCCCCTCCCACTCTCTTTTATTACCTCCCCCTCCCCCCTCCAATTCTTTACCTCGCATTACCACAACTACCACCTCCACAAAATGCTTTCATCCACCCTCCTCCCCCCCCCCCTCTCACCAGCTCCACTGCCTTTCCTTTTACTTGCTTACCTCTCTCTCTCTCTCTCTCTCTCTCTGACGAAATAATTCAAGTTGGGACGTGTGGTGTGAGGTGGTGTGTATTGGTGGTACGTCTGGTTTGCGCCCTGACCTGCCTAGGATGTGTCTGGGCTGTTTCTGAGGGGTGCTACCAAAAATAAGAACACCTTTTGGGATGTTGTGTAATGGATATGGCTGGGGTAGGTGCGCTTGTCAAAGGTGTCCATTATCTTGTTCATTTAAGGAATTCATACACTCGTCAGTTTTTTTTTGTTTTTTTTTTCCATTAAGCCTTCCTCATGTCTCCCTTCATATTGTTTTTGACTGAATCTTTTACTCATTCCATTTCCCGTCTTACCTCCTCACTTACTTTCCCAGGCTTTATAATCTTTTCCTCTCATTTCCATCTATTTTTCATTCTTCATTTCCTTCTCTTTTATTCCTGTTTTTTTTTTTTTTAGGTACCATTTGTTTTCTTCTTTGTCCTTTTTTTCATAATCCCATTTGATATTTCGTTAATATCCTACTTTAAAAGTTTCCCATTTTTTACCTTCTTTACATTCATTCTTTAAGTAATTTATTTCCAGTCCTTTCCCACATCCGTACCTTCGTTCCCCACCATTTTTTCTTCACCCATCTCTTCTGTTTCCTATCCACTCTTTCATGAATGAC
>NC_136982.1:28301551-28331551 GCF_032717465.1 Coenobita brevimanus
CAGATTTGGTGTAAGGGTGTAGGGTAAAGCAAGGATGAAGGGATGTGAGTTTGAGGACAACCAATTAAAGGTCAAGGGCACAGGGTAGAGCCAAGTTTTCGATTCTCTTACTCTGTTTTTATTTGACTGAAACCAAACTTGGTGGAAGGATTGAGGACCAGTGGAAGAGGAAGAGATTCTGTGTTGAGAACATTGGGTCAAAGGTCAGGGTCACAAAGCAAGGTCAGATCAATTTTGTCCTGTTAAAATCACACTTTGTTGGTGATTAAGGATCAAACAGGCGCGACTTTTTTTTTTTAAGACCAAGTGGTCGAAGATCCAGACCACAGGGCAAAGTAAAATATTCGACCCTTAAACTAATCGTAGAGTGCGGGTGTTGCATTGTTTGTGTTTTTCCTTGTATTGATGTTTGAGTATTCTTATTATAGTTCCTCTGTTGTGGTTTATTTATATTTTCTTGATGAAATTAGTGTAGGGGACAGTTTGCAGGCTTCCTCACTCCCACTCTTGCATTGCTGATCCCTCACTCCTACTCCCTCATTGCTGATTCCTCACTCCCACTCCCTCATTGCTGATTCCTCACTCCCACTCCCTCATTCTCGATCCCTCACTCCCACTCCCTCGATTGCCGATCCCTCACTCCCACTCCCTCATTGCTGATCCCTCACTCCCACTCTTGCATTGCTGATCCCTCACTCCTACTCCCTCATTGCTGATTCCTCACTCCCACTCCCTCATTGCTGATTCCTCACTCCCACTCCCTCATTCTCGATCCCTCACTCCCACTCCCTCGATTGCCGATCCCTCACTCCCACTCCCTCATTGCTGATTCCTCACTCCCACTCCCTCTCCCTCATTCCCATTCCTTTACACACACTTCTTCACTCCCACTCAATTCCCACTTTAACACAGCCATCCCTTCTCAGTTCCTGCTGTCACTCACCCATTCCCACTCAGTTATTCACACTTAGTCTCACTCGTTCCTACTCCCCAATCACCTTTGCTCATTCACATTCCTTCATTCCAACTCCCCCTGTCTTCTCGTTCCCTTTTTCACTTCTTTAATTCTCACTTATCAGCCCTTCATTCCAACTAACATGTCCACTTTCACTCACATATCCTCTTCTTCCAGTCGTAGTCCACCTTATTCTCATAGTCCACCTTATTCTCATAGTCCCACTCACATGACCACTCCCACTCATTCCCTCGCATCCAGACTCATTCTCGCTCACATTCCTTCTCAGTGCCTCCCCAACTCGCCCCCTCTCGTTTTGCCACTCTTTCCTGCTCACATTCCCACTCCCTCTCGCCTCTTTCCCTGTCTCCCGCCCTTCCTTTCCGATTACACGTCGTTTGCCAGATTTTATCCCGTCTCCCTTCTCCATTATGGTCGCTCCCTCTCTCCCCGCCTCTCTTTACCTTCTCTCTTCCTTTTCTGCATTTTCTCGTCCCTTTGTAGCTTTTCTCTCCGTCTTCTGCCTCTTCTCTTCCTCGTCGGCTTTTCCCCTCTCTTTACTGCGTTTTCCATTGTTTTTATCGTTTTTGCTGCTTTCTGTCTTTGTCTTCAATTGTTTGTTTCGTCCATTTGCTTTTCTCTGGTTTAATTCCGTTTGTAATTTTTTTTTCCTGCTTTTCTGTTTTCCGTTTTCTTCATGTTCTCTTAGTTTAGCTATCTCCCATCTCCATTGTAGTCTCAGCCTTCTTTCTCATTCCTTCTGCTTACCGTTTCTTCTCCCTTTCTCCTCCTTTCCCGCGTTTTCTTTTCTTTTTCATCTTTACCTACGCGAAGGAGATTGGAGGAGATTATGTATTCACCCTTGTTTGTTTGTTCGTTTGTATTTGTTTTTCCACAAGATATCTAAAAGTTTCTGATCGATTTCAATTAAATTTTGTAGATATGTGGTTCATGAGCCAAGAAATAGTTGGTTAAAGTTTGGTGGTGATCTGAGTCTTCTGGAGTAGGCGTTGGCGGAGGTATATGCTCTCTGAGTGCGCTTAACTTGCTTCCTTGTCTCCTTATTCCGTTGCCATCTTTTTTTATACTTTTTCTCTGTTATTAATTTTATGTTCTATTTCATTCTTTCCTCCAATTCTTTTCCTTCATCACCTCTTTTATTTCCGTTTTTCTCCATCTAGTCTTATCTTGTCCCCCTTTCCTATTATGTTCATCCGTCGGCCTTTTCTGCTTACAGGCTTTTTTCCTTTTCTTTTTCGTCCTTTTCTCTTGTGCCTTGTTTATTATTTTCGGTTTATTCATTTGCTTTTCTCAAGATATATATATTTTTTCTTTTTGTACATCTTTCGTCCCTTCCCTCTCATTCCTTGTGTCTTAGTGTTAATTCCGTCTCACTTCTGCCTTCTGGTCAATTTGTCTTTTCCGTTTTCCGGATGTTGTTTTTTTCTTTCACTTTTCATGTTACCTTTTCTTTTCCTTTTCATCCGTTTCCCGTGTCGTCCCTTCGTATCTCATTTCGTCTCCTGTTTTCGCTTCTTACCTGTAGCTTCCTTATCTACCCCTTCGCTTTATACCTTACTTCTCCTCCACTGTACATTTTGTACCTTTTTCTTTTTTCTTTCCTTTCTCGCCCTTTTCGGCCTTTTTTCAGTAACTGTCTCTATTTTTTTCTTATTGCTGTTGCTGTCCGTACTTCCGTTATTATTCTTTTCTTATTATACATTTTCAACTTTTTTTTTTTTCGTTTTTCTTCCCTTTCTGTCTTGCCTTTCCTGTGTGACAAAAGTGGGAGGTGCGATAGGATTTATCTGCTGTCCCCAGTTTGCAAGTCCAAGGGTCAGTGTGTGAGCTGACATGCACACTTGTACACACGCATACATATATAAATAAATGTGCATATGTACTTGAATTCCTGTGTATACCTGCATACATACACAGTCATTCCTGTGTATACCTGCATACATACGCAGTCATTCGTACGTACAAAGAGATAGTTGAATACATAAGCACATGCATTCACACCTGCGCACACATGCATTTAAACGTACGTATATACATGAATACGCACGCACTCACTCTCATACATTAATTTATATTGTACGTACATACCTATGTTCATGCCTTAATAAGCACATGGACGTGCACGTTCGCACACTCAGCAGTAGCCTACATTTATGTACATACATTACAAAAGCGCATACATCTATATTCATGCATATGCATACATTTACGCACATGTATATGAATGCACACACGTATATGCATAATGTTCGTGTATATTCATGCACATGCTTGAATACTTACGTAAGGCTACATGCATAAATATACACATTCATGCACACGAAGACATACCAAGTAAAAAAAAAAAAATAGTTGGTAGCGTGTGGGCGTTCTTCAGGAAAAGCCAAGGTTAGCCTGTTGACCCCCTTATGTTGCCGCATGGTTGATTAACTACCACATTGTAGTTTGAGTCAGTGGCTGGTCACAGTAAGGACATAGATATAATGACAATAATAACTAGTTACCTATTTACTAATTGCGTAGGCACAGTAAGGATGTTTCGCCATAACTATTTGATATACCACAAATAGTTATGGCGAAGCATACCTTATATTATAAGGTGTGAAATTTTGGCATCATAAACAATTCGGTGACCTTTAAAAGTAGTTCAGGGTCATTCATATTTGGAACATGAACTTAGATTAACCTAAGGTAGCTTCTTGTAAAATAACAAGATCTGGGCCTGTATTTATTAACACTTCTAATTCCTTATGACTATTCATAGGTCTTGTGAATGTTCATAAACTTGTGAAAACTCCTAAGAGCTGTTTTATCAAGTCTCACAAGCGTTGTGAATTTTCACATCTCGCGGTCCCAGTTGTGTGTAGCGGGTAGCTGTCACAAGGACTTGGACGTTTTCACAAACGCTAGAGAGGCAAGATGGCCGATCAACTACAGCAACAACGAATCCGTCGTCCACGGAATATTCGCCCTTGTAGAGACATGTGCTGTTAGTAATATCATGCTGCTTTTCTTTAATGCTTTTCATTCAGCTCACATCTTTTCCATTATTATAAAATCTGTGGCAGTTTTGAACAGTGCATAATACTGTTGTAATAGAAAAGTTTTCATCACTCATTTAAGTTTCCATAGATTTCATTCAAACTATTTTCATTAAGCTTTTTTATAATGTATTACTTTCAACCCAGTTCTTCCATATTAGTAAATTCTAAGATAAGCTAGAATACAATGAATAATATTACATGATGTTTACTTTTCTCTTTAATCCTTTCTTGAATTATTAAGTATGATTTATTGATGTATTGATATTCATCTTTTGCATCACTTTCTGAACCACTGACACTAAGGTACAGTCACCGTCCATTGTAAATACCCCAGGTCCGCCGTAGCCGGCGCTATAACGGGGTTGCGATCCGAACATATCCCCTTCCCGCATAATAGCAGACGATGATCTCGGATCATGCCATCTCAGATTCGTTCTCATATTCCAACCAGTGAAGAACAAGGTGAAACGATAACGTTTGGAATATGAGAACGAATCAGAGATAGCATGATCCGAGATCATTGTCTGCTATTATGTGGGAGGGGGATATGTTCGGACGCGCAACCCCTATGGCACTGGCTACAGCGAGCCTGGGGTATTTACTATGGACGGTGACTGTACAAGTATTCCTAAAAGAGGTGGAAGGAATTATTGGTTGGATGTGACTAAAATGTCGAGTCAGGTAGCATTAAGAACACACCTGACAGGTCTACTACATACTGTTATACTGTACACGGTAGAGCTCGATGCCCACTCCTAGGGTCTGTTTTTACAGTACAATGCCTGCTATTTGCTTGATTGGGTAAGTTATGCCACTCAGTGATCGGAACAGAGTGAAGTACAACTTCTCGAGTTTTATTGATTCATATAAGAATGTTAAAATAATACACCAACAGTATGAAGGAGCAAGTAGATGGAGCTGGAAAGAATTCTGCATATCCATCTCACAATGAAATGATGTGTGCTTCTTTGGTGGTAATCACTCTTTATTTTGTGTGTGAGTGCACAAACGTGAAGCGTTTAGATGAAAACGGTATGTTGCTACCAATAATAATTGTATACTAGACTATAAATATCGATAAATCTCGAAAAATCGATATAAAGTCAAGATTTGCTTTTCAGTACACTTAGTTGAATTAATAATCTAATATTTTTACTAAATAATCGTCAGACAAGATTATTTGGCGACCTACAGGTCGCGCATTTTCGTTAAGTGTAGCACATTTTCACACTCACAAGCAAGTCCTAGGAGTACAGGTATTCATAATCACAGTTGTGAAATTCTCTGAGAGCATTGGTAAATAACTCCTAGGAAGTTTTCACAACTGTGAGCGATTTGGGAGATGTGAATGCTTGGTTGTGAAAAATCATAAGGACTGTGATGAAGACAAAGTTGTGGAAGAAATAATGAAGCATGGGCACATTTTACATTTGTCACTAACTGGCTAACGCTTTGCTTAACTGTAACCATATTCCTTTCAGATAATTAATAAGAGGGACCACAGCTATTTCTCATAAGTTATAGCTTTACATCTTTTGTGGTTTTCTGTAAAACGTGTTGCAAAGATAACACTGAGCTTGAATTCGGTACTTTCCACTAGGCTAAATGGCAAAATATTCAGCCAGAAATTCTCAGCAAACTTTTTTATCACAGGATATTCAACCAAATAGCTGTATCTCAGTTAATTTCTGAGATATTTTGATTTCAGATATGCAGTTTTTGCACCATAAATCAGTATGTGACCTTAAAAAATAGGTTGTCATTTATATTTGGCACAAGTACTTGGGTTGCTCTAAAGTACCTTCCAGTGTAATACCATGATTTAAGAAAGAAAATAGTGCAAAGAAAAATAATAACTAGCTACCTATTACTTACTCTATAGCCACAATAAAGAAGCTTTGCCATGACTATTTGTTATTGATTATCTTTGAAGTTATGCAAATGCTGCTTTTGTGTTCTCTGCCTAAAAACTTTATTTGAACACAACATAGATATTTGTACAGTTTTAACTGGCTAACTGTATGCTTCCCTGTAACCATATTCCTTTCAGATAATGAGAGGGACCACAGCTATGCTTTTGTAAAGTTACAGCATTACAGCTTCTGTGATTTTCTTTAAAACGTGTTACAAAGAAAACAGCAGATTTGAATTCGGTACTTTCCACTAGGCTAAATGGCAAAATATTCAGTCAAAATTCTCAGCTAACTTGTTATCATAGGATTTTGAACCTAATAGCTGTATCTTAAATTAGTTTGAGATATTTCAATTTCAAATATGCAATTTTTGCTCCAGAAATGAGTATATGACTTTCAAAAATAGGTCAAGGTCATTCATATTTGGCACAAGTACTTGGGTTGCCCTATGGTAACTTCCTATATAATATGAAAATCTAAGAAAAAAATGGAAAGGAAAAATAAAAACTACCAAGACAATAAGCTTCGCCATATATGTATATGGCGAAGCTTACCTCGAACGCCGTAAAACTGTCCAGTGACGACTTTGATAATGAAAAAGTCCCCACAGCCATTGTCACCCAGAAGCGGAGCTGTAAAGGGACCTTGAGAGGAAGCTCACTGATCTTCTGCCTGTCACCTAAGGTAATCAAGATCTGTAAGTCCACTAAGTCTGGTGACCCTAGCTTCATTCTTTTATGTAAAATCAAGCGACTTGTTTGTCTTCCGGAGTCCAGAATTTGGACTACAGGTGACCTCGGAGAATAATGATTTGATCTCGGCCATATTAAGCACTGCATTCTGGCCATGTCCCTGTTGCATGGCATAAAAAATTCAGTCCTCGAACTAAACTGGTTCTAGAGCTTTAGAGTCACCTTTTTTTTTTTTTTCCTGATCCTCTCCAGGTTCCGGTTGTCTGATCAGGACGATATTTGGTCAGATGGAGTGGACATCCAGTACTGTAATATAATATGGCAAAGAATGAAGACTGTAGCTCAAACGGTATGCGAATGGCAGTGATTTAGATCTTCCCTAGAATAATAATACTGACAAAAGAAAATCATCATCATCATCATCATCACTATGCATCATCCAGCATCATTGAAATATACACCAATACACACATACATTGACACTTCATACATACAGGTGTAGATATCAATATGCACAAAGCCAAACGCATGCATACCTACAGGAGTGTTGTGTTGTTCTCTTGTTTCTGCCTCCCTCCTCTGTTTCATCAGTTTTTACATTTCTCACACCCCTCCCTTATGGAATTTCTCTCTCTCTCTCTCTCTCTCTCTCTCTCTCTCTCTCATATACACATGTGCAATGTATGTATGTATCTGTCTATCTATCTATCTGTCTGTCTATCTGTCTATCTGTCTATCTATCTATCTATCTCTATCTATCTATCTATCTATCTATCTATCTATCTATATATTTGATATATATATCTTACATGTATTTGATATAATATATACACATATATGATATATTTGATTTGATGTATATAATACCGGTATATATGATATATGATATATAGCTAGATATGAATAGATAGGTACTTGAACATATATATATTATGTATATATCCATCTATACATACATACATAAATACATACATATAGATAGATGGGTAGAAATACCTTTATATATAGTGTATCTGTCTATATCTTTTGTAATGTGGCCGCCAACGCTGTTAGTATAATTACTTAGCATGTGGCAGTAACTGTGCTTGTTAATGTTTTTCTTTTGTTTTTCAGGTAAGGAGTTGCTGTCTATCCGTTTCTGCCTGGTAAGTACCTACTGTTGTTAAGTACCCTGTGTATTCCTGATTACCCATCATCCAGTCTTGTGTTGTCCCATCAGGAGCGTGAGACCTCGTAGCTGGCATGCTTGTTTCGGACAGTTAAGGCACCAGTGACCACTCATTTTCCCTAGCAGCAGTATGTAAGCAGTAAATCCCAACCTCTCCTTGGATTTGAACCCTTATGGCCCAAATCCGGTTGGAGGAGCACCTAAACCCACTAAATCACTAGATTTTTTTGCTAAATAGTTACCAATCAGCGTTGTAAATGGTATCCTGCAAAACAAAAATCCATTAAGTAGTAGTCGTTTACTACTACTACTACTACTACTACTACTACTACTAAAACATACTGCTTAAATTAGCCGTTATATGTCTGCTGGCTCTGTGTAAGCTCTTGGCTCATTTGATCTAGCGATTTTGATCTTTGCATTTTGCTGGTGGCTCTCCAATGTAATAAGCCATAATTGGTTGTTGAAGCGCTGATCTATAATTTAACAACTGCTGACAGCTATATATTGCTGGCGTACATGTTTTGGGGGGATTTTATTTGAAGACAGAATAGTATTGTAGTTTGTTTAGTTTTAGTTATCATCGCCAGTGTCGTTTTCTCTTGAGCCTGAAAAGTGTGATGAGTTATTTACAGGTGGACAAAATACCTTAACATCATCGCCCATAACTTTAGCATCATCTTCATTGTCAGTATTTTACATCATCATTCTCCTTTTATACCATACCCGTTATCTTCACCCTTTTACGAGTCATTTATTATAATTCTCTCTCTCTCTCTCTCTCTCTCTCTCTCTCTCTCTCTCTCTCTCATCCCTTTGTCTCACCCTGCACTCCTCTCCCACCCCATTACCTACCTTCTCCTCCTTCTTCCCTTCCTTCTCCTCCTTCTTCCCTTCCTTCTCCTCCTCCTTCCCTTCCTTCCTTTTTTCTCATTCCTCCTTTTCCCTCTTCCTTCCTTTGTCGTTCCTTCCTTCTCCACCGTTCTCAATTTACCCGTCATGCTTCTTTTCTCCTCTCTTCCTCCTTCCCTGTTTCTCTTGCGTTTCTACCTTCCGCCCAAATTATCTCCTTGTCCTTCTTCCCTTCCTCCCTATCTCCCTTCTCTCCTGCCCATCTCCCCTCCCACTCTCCTCTCCCTCCTTACTTGTTTTCCTTCCTGTCTCTCTTCCTCCCTAGGTCATCTTTTCACTCCTTTTCTGTCTTCTTTCTTTTGTTTTCCTTCCTGTCTTTCTTCCTCCCTAGGTCATCTTTTCACTCCCATTCTGTCTTCTTTCGGTTGTATTCTTTTCTTCCTTCTCCGTGTTTCCTGCTTCTTTCATTCTTCACTCTTTGTTTCCTCCTTCCCTCCTGTCTTCCTTCCGTCCTTCCCTCCTGTCTTTCCTCCTGCCTCCATGTCTCCCTCTCCTCTCGTCCTCCCCGCCTCATCACGTCGCCTCATCCTATCACAGTACAGTCTGCATCACGAAATCTATCCTCTTGTGTCTCTCTGCTTGTTCACCCGTCTCCCTGCTTGTCAGCCTGCCTGTCTTCCTTCCATTCTTCATTCATTCATTTATTCAATCATTCATTCATTCATTTTTGCCTCCTTTCTTTATTTTTTTTTCTTTTCATTCTTATCTTTTTCTTTCTTCTTTCATTTCATCCATCCATCCTTCCTTCCTTCCTCCTTTCTTTCCTTCCTTCCTTCCTTCCTTCCTTCCTTCCATCTTGCTTTCCTTCCTGCTTTCCTTCTTTCTTTCTTTCTTTTTCCTTCCTTCCTTCCTTCCTTTCTTCCTTTCTTTTTCTTTCTTCCTTTCTTTTTTTTCTTCCTTTCTTTTTCTTTTTTTCTTTCTTTGTTTGTTTCTTTTTTTTTCTTTGTTTCTTTCTTTTTTTCTTTTTTTTCTTTCTTTTTTTTTCTTTTTCTCTTTTTTCCTTCTTTCCTTCCTTCTTTCTTTCTCTCCTTCTTTCTTTCTCTCCTTTCTTTCTTTCTTTCCTTCTTTCTTTCCTTCCTTCTTTCCTTCTTTCTTTTCTTCATTCCTTCTTTCCTTCCTTCCTTCTTTCCTTCTTTCCTTCCTTCCTTCCTTCTTTCCTTCTTTCCTTCCTTCCTTCCTTCTTTCCTTCCTTCATTCATTCTTTCCTTCCTTCATTCTTTCCTTTCCTTCATTCTTTCCTTTTTTTCCTTTCCTTCCTTCCTTCTTTCCTTTCTTCCCTTTCCTTTCCTTTCCTTCCTTCCTGTGTACTGGCCTTATTGGCCTCCATACTCTCTTACCCGCTGCACTCTTCCCCTCTTTCTACCTAACTCCCTCTACTTTTCTGTCTTACACTTTCGTCTGTCTGCTGTGCTCATGTCCTACTAGTCCTCCCCATGTGTCCTATCCACGTGTCCTATCCATCCTTCCTTCTATCGTACACTTCCTCCTTATCAGGTTCTCTTCACTAGCCTGTGTCCCTGCCTACTCATCTTCGCCTCACTTCACCAGCCTGCCGTCTTCCGTCTTCCCGTCTGCCTAACCCGTCCAGCTTACCTACTTCTCAGCTTAACCTCATCACCGTTCCTATCTCCATGACTCACCCCACTAGCCTACATAACTTACCATCCTTCTCACGTACATGTTTGACTACCTGCTTCACCCCATCATAATGCTTGCCTACTGCCTGCCTTCTTGCCTACCTCTCATACACGGTCACTCTGCTACCTGTCTGCTTACATCCCTGTCTGCCTACCTCTTTGCATTCTCCTCCCAGCCTATCTCCTACCCTGATTTCCTGTCTGTTTCCTGATCTGCTTGCCTACCTCATTCTGTTAACCTGCCTACCCCCTGCTCTTGTCTGCCTCACCTTGCCTACCTCACTGACTCACTCAGCCCTTTTTATAATCTTTTTGTTTCACTCCATCTGCCTGTCTGTCCCGCCCTATCAGCCTCCCTATCTTTCTTCGTCATCCTGTCTGCCTCTCCTCACCCTTCCGTCCTGCCAACCCCTCCCAGCCAGCGTTCCTTCTCCTTCCTTCCTTTCATGTGTCTCACTTTGTCTTCTGCCTCACCTTGCCTTCTTTGCCACACCCTGCTATCTCTGCCTCACCTTGCCATCGCTACTTCATCCTCCCCTCTCGGCCCCACCCTGCCTGCTCTGCCTCACCCTGCCTTCTCTGCCTCACCCTGCCTTCTCTGCCTCACCCTGCCTTCTCTGCCTCACCCTGTCTTCTCTGCCTCACCCTGCCTTCTCTGCCTCACTCTGCCATCGCTACTTCATCCTGCCCTCTCGGCCTCACCCTGCCTTCTCTGCCTTACCTTACCTTCTCTGCCTTACCCTGCATTCTCTGCCTTAACTTGCCTTCTCTGCCTCAACTTGCCTTCTCTGCCTCAACTTGCCTTCTCTGCCTCACCCTGCCTTCTCGGCCTCACCCTGCCCTCTCGGCCTCACCTTGCCATCTCTGCCTAACCCGACCGTCGTGCCTGCCTCTCCCCTGCTGTAAGTTAAGAGGGTGTCGGTGGGCGCCACGCTGCCTGCCGCTCCAGATTAACCCGTCACAAAGTGATCAAACATTCATTTCTCTACCCCTCACCCTCCTCTCTCTCTCTCTCTCTCTCTCTCTCTCTCTCTCTCTCTCTCTCTCTCTCTCTCTCACCTCCAGCCTCCTTACTCTGTCTGTTTACCTTGCCCCTCCCCTTCTACTTCATCCTTCACTTCCTTATGGCTCTCCTTCCCTCTTCCTCCTTGTTCCCTTCTCATTCCACCATACTCCTACTCCTTCCTGCTTCCTGCCTTCCTTGGCCTGTCTTTGCTCCTCCTTGGTTTCTCATACTCCTAAATCAAGTAATGGTTTATATGATTTTTTTGGTACCTTCAGACGATTTTACTGTAACTGCCCAGGACAGTCCTGTTGTATTGAAGGGTTATTGTAGGCGATATCCAGCCCCTTATTGTTCCATTGTTCTGGCCGTACCTAAATTACCCAGAAAAAACATCATCATCCTGTTATTCTTTCCCATCTTTCCCTCCTACTTTTATCCCCTTCACCTCTATCCTTCCCTCTCTTCCCTGACCCATCATCCCACCCCCTATTTTTCCTTTCCTCCCTTCCTTCCTTCCTTCTGCTCTACTATTCTCATCCCCTCCTTGCCCACTGCTCTTCAGCTTCCTTTCCCCTCCCCTCTCTCCACCGTTTCTCTTCCTCTGATTCCTCCTCCCCCCTGTTACTTCTCTTTTCCCTCCTCTCTCTCTCTCTCTCTCTCTCTCTCTCTCTCTCTATTTCATGTCTTCATCCATCTTTTCTTCCTCTCCCGAAATGAATGCAAAGTTATCTCCCATTTTCTTCTCTCTTCATCTTTCATTCATATCCTGATTTTCTTTACCTCCTCTTCATCTTTTCCTCATTTCTCTGTGCCAGGCTCCTTCATCTCCGCTTTCATCTGTTCGCTTCATTATTATGCCTCTATTTACTGCCTTCCTCACTTTCTCCATGTACTCTTTCCCTCCTTCATATATTCTCATCATATCTTCATTGTCTCAGTCTCAATTATCGTACCTCACAGCTTTCGCCTCATTCTTTTTCTGTTCTTCATTCTTTCCTATCTTACTTCGTCCTTCTCATGTATCCATCTCTCCATTTTTCTTTCTTCCCATTTATTATACCATAATTCCTCCATCCATTCTCTTTCATTTCCTTTCTCTTCAACTTGGACCTGTAAAAACAATGACAGATCGCAAGTCTTAGGACATCGCACACCACGTTTCACTATCTCCGCGTCGGAGGGTGGAGTGAGTTGTGGCGGGGTATTTTTCTCATTTTTATGAAGCTGCCGATGAAATATGTAGTTCCTGCGCGCCCTTAGTGTGTTGTATAATGAATCGCTGGAGGAGGAGGCTGGACAGGGACTGAAAGTGTGTTGGGAAGTAGCGTTCGTGAGTTGAGACATGTTTTTCTTCAAATCGACCAAAAACATTTTCATTGTCTCATCAGTGGGTTTTCAGCAGGGGATTATTTAGTTCAATAAGACATTTAAGGCAAGAATGACCAGTCTCTTTTCCCAGAACGGCTTTTTCAAGTAGCAGAACCAACACCTTCCATAGACAGTTTGGATAACCCCGCCTGTGGAGCCACCGAATTGTTTACCACATGTAAGTTAGGAAGGCATTTCAGGACTCATACATAATAATATTAATTCAGAATTTTTAAATAGTATAGAAATTAAATGTTAAACACTAAATATTTACAGTTCCAATGGGTAAGTATTCATATCCAGTATTACAGTTACCATCAGCAGTATGGCGCCGGCCTGAAAACAGTTGTCGGAGCTCTCTCACTATAGCAGGCGCTGAGGCCAATCCAGCCACTCCTTTGCTTTATATCCTTTATGTACCACACCCCTTTGGATCGTCATGACTCGCCCGCTTTTGTTTTCACTATCTGGCGGTAAAGAGAAAAATACAAAATAGACGTGTCTTGCCGAGTGGGCTAATAGAGACGGTTTATAGATATTAAGAGCTGGGTAAAATCATTCGGGAGTAGCTTGAAGGGCAAACCAAAATTTTAAAAAGTTCCTCATACGGTACTGTAGGGTTTGGGATGCTGCACCTTTCTGCCAGTTAAGAACAAGGCAGTACGGCTTGAACCCAGGAGCAGCGAGGCGAGGGAGAGGAAGGGAAGTGATGGAGAATGAGTTAGTAATAAAGACGGACGAGGGGAATACAGTTGAACTTTGGATCTCACGTATGTGCCTTCCATGTCTCTTCTGTCCACCATTTCTCTTTCTGTCCACCATTTCTTTTTCTGCCCACCTGTTCTCAGTATTTTCAGTTTCTTATTTCCTCCAATAATTATCTTATTCTCCAACATTTCTTATTTTCAAGCATTAATTCTCGTCCATTTGTTACATATAAATATATTTTTAGCTTAGTGTTTTTATCCTTCTCTTTTTTTTTTCATTATTTTTTTTCTCCCATCTGCTCTCTTCCTCTCCCCTCTATTATTGTTAATCTTTATTATATTTTAGCATTCTCAAGTTATCTTACTCTTTTATTTCTTCAGTTCTCCTTCACTCTTCCTTATCTCCTATTCCCCTGCATTTCTCGTTCAGAAGTATTTCTCATTTTGACTTCCATTTGTTTTATTCAAAACCATTTTCTTAGCATACATTTCTGCTTAATTTCCTATTCTGTTCCATTTCTTTTATGCCTTGTTTCCCTTCAGTTCGCTCCCATTTTCATGTCATCCATTTACCATATTCTCACCTTTTCCTATTCTCCATTTCACTTCAACATTTCTCGTATCCTCCCATTCATCCATTTCCCTTACTGTCCTTCATATCTCCGATTCTCCAGTTCCTTCCTCTCCTATCACTCATCCTCAGTTCTGCCTCCATCATTCTCCCTCCTTTCTCCATGATTCTGCCCCCTTCCCTCCTTCCCGCTCTTTAACCTTTCCTCATCTTCCCTCCATCACCCTCTTCCTTCCTCCCTCCATCACCCTAATTCTCCCTCATCACCCTCCTCCCTCCCTCCGTCACCCACCTCCCTCCCTCCATCCACACAGTGCACTGTGCAATTTCCAGGCTATGTCTACAGACGCCTCGTTAACTCAGCGTACCCGTACATGAAATCATGGCGTAGTTATTTATTTGAATATTCATTTTACTTTATTACCTTCTCTTTTAGGTTATTCAAACTAGTAACTTATAAAGTATTTTAGGATGTAACTTTTCAGTCTTTCCTATGAAATTTCCATGTCAGTTTTTCCATGCTGCATGGTGGTCCTTCTCACTTTTTTCCTGGAGGGATTGGAGGCGAGGGCAGCCTTCTTGTTTTACTATCCTTATCCTTCATCATCTAGAATTAGATCTTGTAGTCATAGTCTACTCTGTAACAAGCAGCTTCGAAAGGACCATTTGGTCTGTTGCTGTTTGCTTTCCTTTGTATTCCTTCGTCACCCTCCTCCTCCCTCCCTCCGTCACCCTCCTTCTCCCCCCCTCCGTCACCCTCCTCCTCCCCCCTCCTCCCTCCTCCTCCCCCCTCCTCCCCCCCTCCTCCCTCCTCCTCCCTCCTCCTCCCCCCTCCGTCACCCTTCCTCTCCCTGCATCTGTGTTTGTCTCCCTGTCTTCCTTCGCAGGACCACCCTTCTGTCACGGAGAGAGAGAGAGAGAGAGAGAATGAATCAACTTTTTTTTTTTATTCCATTGACAAAGCTCCATTATTTATCGCTTTAATTGTTATGCAGATAAACTGTCCTGGTACTCATGATGGTGGTAGCTGTGGTGGTGGTGATGAATGTAGCTGTGGCTGGTGGTGGTGGTGGTGGTGGTGATGAGGGTAATTGTGCTAAGTGGTGGTGGTTGTGGTAGTTGTTGTTGTGATGGTGATTGTGGTTTTTGTGATAAGGATGGTAGTAGAGATTCTTGTTGTGGAGTACAAGGGAATACAGAGGACAGTAGCTGATCTGCCGAAGCCATCAGAAAAAAGTAGGCCTAAGCATGCCACCTTGCTGCATAGGGAAAACAGTCTTTATAAATTCATAGGAAAGGATGAGTGGAAATTTATATTCTACATTTTCTTTTGTTAAAAAAGTGACCCTAATTGCATAATGGTGTTGTGCTGTTGATGTTATAGTGATGATGGTGATGATGATGGTCGTTGAGCTGTTACGAACATAATTTGTGCCTTTCGTAATTCTTGTAATCACCTGTACTAGAGTTGTGACAGTGATTGTTTTGAGTGCAGTAGTATTGGTTGTCCTGGTGGTTATTGTGGTATGTACTGGTAGCTACAACAATCCTGCCGATGGTTGTTACATGAATTTTGCACCGATATACAGACTTTTATATATTTTCCACACATCGGCTGGTTGGGCAGGTACATACGCGTGTGTGTGTGTGTGTGTGTGTGTGTGTGTGTGTGTGTGTGTGTGTGTGTGTGTGTGTGTGTGCGTGTGTGTGTGTGTGTGCGCGTGCGTGCGCGCGTGTGTGTGTGTGCGTGTGTGTGTGTATGTGTGTGTGTGTGTGTTTCGATGCAGAGGGAATGTATAAATGGATAAGTAACGAGATAATAGTGATAGGTGTAGTTGTGGTGGTGGTGGTGGTTGGTTTAATAGTGGTGGTATACAGGAGTACTATCACGATCCAAAGTTTCTTTACCCCCCTGAGTGGAGGAAGGTCGAAGCCAAGGTTGAAGAAATGACGGGCCACCGAACACAGGCCAGTTCATGATGGAGGGGTTCACTACCCTGAAGCTTAGGATAATAAGAATCACCCGGATGAAACACACGAGCCTATTTATGAATCACGGTATCATGAACCATTATTAGTCTTGTATACTGGCAGTGTCCGATCATCTGGTCTTGCTACAACCTTGGCTTCGACCTTCTTCCACTCAGGGGGGTAAAGAAACTTTGGATCGTGATAATACAAAGGACAGCAAACAGCAACAGACCTGTTGGTCTGCTCAAAGCTGATTGTTACAAAACAGGTTATATCTACCTTAACTATTGTTAAAGACAAGGATAGGAAAGCAGGAAGGCTCCCCTCCACCCACCAAATCATCCAGCGGAAGCCAGCAGGAAATAGTGAGAAGGAACACCGTGCAACATAGAAGAGCTGGCATGGAAATTTCATTGGAAAAGATGCAAGGAAACCACATTATATACTCAATTAAGCTGCAAGGGAACCACATCTAGTCAACATAAGGAACATGTCTTTTGTTGGTTTATGGTTATTGGTACGGCCTCCGTGTCTTGAACTGCATAGTCTCTTAATGCAGTAACCTGCTTGGCTGGGGAGTAGAAGACGATACTTAACCAAGCGGTTGGTGGTGGTGATGGTGGTAGGTTTAATAGTGCAGGTTTCGGTGGTGGTGGTAGTTATGATCTCTTACCTGGATGACGGCTAGGGATAGTGATAGGTTTAATACAATGCCGATAGTGAAAATGGTAGTTTGATGGGAAGCGGCTGTGATGGTATAGTGGTGGTACTGGCTGATAGAGATGGTAGGAGTTCTCACCTGAAGGCAAATTACGAATTACTGCCTATTTCTTTGCCTTTTACCCTATTTTCCTGTATATTTATCTGTCACATTTCCCTGCCTCTTCATAGCCACTGTCATAATATTTTGTCATTTCTTTTCTCCTGTCTTTCCTCATCATTTCATTTTTTCCTTTTCTTTCTTTTCTTGTATTTCGTCTCTGAGGATTTTGAATATTTCGTATTCGCGCGCGTGCGTGTGTGTGTGTGTGTGTGTGTGTGTGTGTGTGTGTGTGTGTGTGTGTGTATATTGATCACTTCTTACCGGAGGTACTGGAGAGGGACACCTTCATGCAGTGGCACTGATATAACAGGGCAGCTTCACTGACCGGTTATAAAAACGTCCCTCAGCTCCCTTCCTATCGTTTGAAAGGAGGATGGTGGAGTGCAGGCAAAGAGCACCTTCAGCCTGTAGTCCACTGGGTTCATGTTTCAGATGAACTTCTTTTTACTGGCATTTTTTTTGTATAGTTCAGCTTCTCATTTTTTTTTTTTCCGGCTGCCTTTTATTGTGCTTCTGCCCATTCCCCCTTCTCTTCCTTTTTTTTTTCTTCCTCCTCACCGTCTTCTTTCTCTTACACTTCCTTTCTTTCCTCCGCCTCTTTCTACTCCTCTTCTCCTCTGCCAACTGCTATCTTTGTCAGCCTCTCCTGCCATTCAGAAAATTTAGCGAAACCCTAAAGGGAGGGAGGGAAGAAAAGAGGAAAGCTTGAAGAACAAAGAAAGAAGAAAGGAAGAGGAAGAGAGAAAAACAAGAAAATGAGATGGGAGAGAGGGAGAGAGTGGAGTGTGGGATGAAAGGTTTATAAAAGAAACGAGAAGAGAGAGAGAGAGAGAGAGAGAGAGAGAGAGAGAGAGAGAGAGAGAGAGAGAGAGAGAGAGAGAGAGAGAGAGAGAGTGCGCTGAGGAATGCAGGTGGAAATGGTATAACGATTGCGAGGAAAAGTTGGTGAGAAAGTGGAGGAATGAAGGGAATGTAGGAGAAAAGGTTAGAGAAAGAATGAGTGTAAAAGTGTGAAAATGAGAGGGAAACTGAGAGGAAGAGATTTTTTATTTATGTATTTTTTTTTGAAGGGGGGCTGTGAAATGGACGCTGACTGAAGAAAACTGCGATTCTTTTTTGAGAGATTATAAGAACAGTGAAGAGTTAAAAAATAGTGAATGAGTCTGTAAGCAATAATTATGGCAGTACAAGAGAAAACAAAAAGAAAATATGAAAAATGGTTGAACAGTTTTGAAAATGGTAAAAATGACAGAGTATGAGATGGGAATTCTTAGGTACGGCCGTGAATTGGTGAGTGGTTGAAGACGAGACAGACAGACAGACAGACAGAGAGAAATGAGGCTGAGAGGGAGAGGTGTATGTGAGAGGCGAAGTGAGTGAGTGTGTGTGTGTTGTGTTGTGTTGTGTTGTGTTGTGTGCGTGTGCGTGTGCGTGTGCGTGCGCGCGCGCGAACTCGTCGTAGGCTGTTTGATAGATTTGAATGAGACTTCCCGGGTGCATTTGTCTGGTTACCCTGAGGTTTTCTACTGCATACAATTTCTATCCATGGATTTTAGGGGAGTCAGCATTCCTCACCAGAAAGAAAATGTTCAAATAGTAAAAGGAACATATTTGGCTTCATTTTAGTACATGTACAAATATCTGTCATCCATGATGTGATATTTGGCAAGCGTGACCCCGATTGTTTGGGGGTAAGCCCCCTCCCAAAACTAATAACAATGAGAAACAGGAAAGTCAATAAATGGATTTCAGTGAAACTTCTAAGGTCAGCTGTTCTGATTCCATGATAATATCTTCCACTGCATACAATTTTCCATCATTATTTTTAGGGGGTCAGCCCCCCCTCTCCAAAACTTAGATACAAAAGAGGAGATAGAGGGCAGATATCGCGTTTATAATTTAGCACTTGTAAGAATGGGCTTCCATCCACTAACTACTACTACTACTACTACTACTACTTACTGCTACTACTACTACTACTACTACTGCTACTACTACTACTACTACTACTGCTACTACTACTACTGCTACTACTACTACCACCACCACCACCACCACTACTACTACTACTACTACTACTACTACTACTACTACTACTACTACTACTACTACTACTACTACTATTACTACTACTACTACTACTATTACTACTACTACTATTACTACTACTACTATTACTACTACTACTATTACTACTACTACTATTACTACTACTACTACTACTACTACTACTATTACTACTGCTACTACTATTACTACTACTACTACCGCTGCTGGTGCCGCTGCTGGTGCCGCCGCCGCCGCCGCCGCCGCTGCAGCTTCTGCTGCTACGACTACAACGACTACCATTACTCATTGTCTCCTGAGAAATGTGCCACAAGTGGCTGTTAAATGGGGATACTAGCTGCTTTTACGAGACTATTATTATTTGGTAAATCTTTCAGTCGGCATGCATATTGCCGGATTGCGTATGCAGTTCCTGTGAATGCACAGAAAGAAGCCTCATCAGACAACGGGACACACTGCGACACTCCCCAACACCCCATACACGAGACATCATACAACAAATACAAGAACTCAACACTCAAATAAACAGTAAAATATCAGAACAGCAAACACTAAACTGGAAAAATTACCTCCAAACACTTGACCACAAAACAAACATCAGCAAACTCTACAAAACACTAAACAGCATCACACTTTCCAACAGCAACACCACACAATCACACGCTGCCATTACAACAACAGACGCCATATCCTCAAACAAACAACAAGCAAACACTCTCATCAATCACTTTTCACAAGTCAGCCATCTAACCCCCCATCCGGAAGACCGACTTATCATCAGACGTAAGAGACAGTTCCCCACAGACCCAGACTACGCACCTTTCAGTTACCACCAGACGAAACACATCATTAACAACCTCAAGCACTCATCTGCCTGTGGACCAGACAACATAAGCAACATTCACCTTAAACACCTAGGACCACAAGGCATACAAGCACTCACCAACATATCAAACTACAGCTACTCACACAACATAATACCCAACATCTGGAAGCATGGCAATATCATCACTATCCCTAAACCCAACAAAGACCCCACGTTACCCTCCTCACATCGCCCCATCACACTCCTCTGCACCCCCTCTAAAGTCACTGAACGACTGATAGTAAAACTAGCCACACCTCACATTCCCCTAGCCCAGTCACAACATGGCTTTAGGCCACTACACTCCACAAACACCCTTCATACACACCCGACACAGAGAGTTTTCGATGGCATGAATTCAGCTAGGCCACCACACAGATCACTCCTAGTCACACTAGACATTAGTGAAGCTTTTGACGCCATCCCCCGCCACAACCTCACAAACAAAATACTCAACACAAACATGCACAATAACACAAAGAGATGGGTGGCAAACTACTTAGCAGGCAGATGTGCACACGTAACATTTGCCGGTCAGTCTTCTAACATCAGAAACTTCACAAACGGCGTCCCCCAAGGATCTGTTTTGTCCCCTACACTCTTTAATCTATACATGCACGACATACCCACACCCCACACACCACAGATACACATAGCTTCCTATGCAGATGATATAACACTTATGTGTACACACCAAAATGCAAACACAGCTGCACACATCATTCAACCTTACCTCAACACACTACACGAATGGTTCACCACAAACAGGCTCAAAATAGCCCCAGCCAAATCTACAGTGACTCTTCTCACAAACTGGACAGCAGAACACAGTCACATCCCACACCTCACCATAAACAACACTCCCCTACCACTCACACACACACCCAAAATCCTTGGTGTAACATACAAGACATCAGTGTCATTTAAACAACACATCACAAACATTAAAAATAAAATAACACCAAGACTCAATGCTTTGAGGTCACTTGCCCATACAACATTCGGACACAACAAAGAAACCACCACCACCACAGTATACAAACAATACATACATTCAGTGATGAATTATGCAAGCCCTGCCTGGGCTTCTAACCTGACCAAAACACACTACAACACTCTACAGACCATACAGAACAAGGCCCTAAAAATAATCACAGCCTGCACAGCTACTACACCCACAGACCACCTACATCAAGAAACCAAAATCCTCAAAGTCAAGGATCACCTAGACATGAGAGGCACCCAGTTTCTTGCTGCAGCCTCCACAAACTCACAACATCCACTACAGTACATGGCAGCACATCCACCCACACCAAGGAACATCAAAACAACACACAGCACACGATACCATACACAAATACTGTCATCTCTTCCCCCTCGCCCACCTCAGACCAGCTTTCAGAAGCATATCCACACTCAGATCACTCGCCGCTCCATTCAGTCACTTAAAGACAACACACAGCTTCATGCACGGCCTCCTGACATCCACCCTTCTGAATCCTGTCTTCCTCGTGAGGACAGGGTCCACCTGGCCAGGCTGAGATGGGCACCATCCAGCCCTCTTAAGCTACCAGAAGAGGCTGGATGACTTCGTCGCTGATGCCTGTCCAGGATGCAACACAGCACCCCATACTATTAAGCACATTATGGAAGACTGCATTGCACACAGTCACCTACGCCAACAACACAACATACACTCTTTGAGAGCTCTGTGGGAAAGCCCGGTCTTGGCCACGGCCTTCCTAAGGGACTCGGGGCTATTCGGCCAGACTGCCTAGGGAACTACTACTACTACTACTACCGCACTTGTACTTAATATCATGATTTTAACCCTCCCTACATAGGAGCACTAGGATCAGACCAAAGTGTAAGAGAAAATTATAGAAAAGAGGAAGGCAGTTCCACACCCACCAGACCATCCAGTAAACCTGGCAGGGAAAAGACAGAAAAAAACACCAAGCTTGTAAGAAACAAAAAGCATGGAAATATTTTGTAAGACAAGAAAAATAACTATACTATATAATGTCTAGTCTACAGATCTGTAGAAGAAAGATCAAACACAGTCAACGGATGTTCTCCTCCTCATTCAAATATCTCAAGAGTCAGCAGTCAGTTCAACCCAGAAATAAAGCACATTCAGTTAGTTACAACCTATTGTCTCGAAATATTTTGCCTAGTCGATTTTGAAACGTATCAATAGTTTTCGGACTAACTGCTGTTACTCTTAGCCTATTCCATCGTTCCACTACGCGAATAGTAATTTTTCCATTGATGCTGCATCTCTTTCTTTTGAGTTTCATCCCATTATTTCTCATCACAGTATTTCGAACAAATTGTCATATCTAACATCGTCGAATTCAGAAATGTTAGATGCTTGTTTTAGATCTCAGAATCGTCGATTTTTTAGAGAAAACATTTAGTTTGCTTAGTCGTTCTTTGTTGGGTAAATTTTGCAGCGATTGGATCATTTTTTTTATTCTGCCCTGCACTCTCTTTCGTCTGTCCTCTTCCACAATAAGATTCTGAGACCAGTGCTGTGCTCAGTATTCTTGGTGTGGTCTGACTAATGACGTATAAAGCATGGGTGTTTTTTGATCGAAGTTCCTTGCGATGAAGCCAGGCATAATTTTTGCCTTGTCACTGGCTGATATAAATTGTTTCGAGTTTTTTAGGTCGTTGCTGATAAGAGCTGCTAAATTTTTGGCGTTCTTTACTTCCGTGAGTGGGGTACCGAACGTGCGATATTACCATTTAATGTTTTTGTTGCCAAAGTGCATTTATCTACATTAAATTTCATTTGTCCTGTTTCACTCCAATATGTTAACTTTTCCAGGTCATTTTGTATAAATTCATAGTTCGCATTCGTAATTACTTTTCCTCCTGTCTTCGTGCCATCGGTTAATTTCGCTACCTTAGAAACGAGTCCATTTCCTAGAACACTGATACAGTGGAAAGAACTGACCCTACGAGTAGAACTGACCCCTAAGGAACTCCAGTTAGTTACTACTAGCCAATCTGTGATTACCCAGTTTATCACTACACTGAGTCGTTAACCAATCACCAATCCATAAATATAATTTTATTTTTATGAAAGGATATTTAAGCTTTTCGAAATGAAAGGGTTTTAATCGTTTTGACTATCCGGTTAGTTCACTTTCTTGATTCATTTGCTGAACTTTGATCTTTAGGTATCTGTTTGACTTCCTGTTTGACTTTCTAGAATGTCCGTTTTGCAGTTATAATGATGGTCATGCTGGTGATGGTGATGTGGTTGTGGTGGCCGTGATGTGGTGGTGGTGGTGGTGGTATTTGTGGCTGTCGTATTAGTGATGGTGGTGGTGGTGGTGGTGGTGGTGGTGATGTGATGAAAAAGCAAATATGACTGATGTTCAGGTTGACAGTAGTGATGATTTTGATGCGGCATTCATGATGATTGTGGTGATGATGAAGGTAAAAAAAAAAAATGCTGAAGTGAGGAAAAAACAGAGATGAGAAAGGAGAAAGAGAAAAGAAGAGGAATCGAGAGGTTAGGAAATAAATATAAGTCTTGAGGGGGAAAGGAAGGAGGGATGGGATGGGGGAGAGATCACGAGGATAGGAGAGAGGAAGAGGTGGAGAGATGGGAGAGATCCTTGGAGAGGGAAGGAGGGAAGTAACGGTAAGAGCTCCGGAGGTAGAGTGGGGAGGGGGAAAAAGGGAGGCAGGTGGAAAAGAGATCATGAAAGAGGAAAGTGGATGGTTTGAGGGAGATGGGATATGAATGATGTGAGAGATTTTGCGAGAAGGATAAATGTTTTAGAGAGGCAGGGAAGATATTGAGAGAGAGAGAGAGAGAGAGAGAGAGAGAGAGAGAGAGATAAAAGAAGAGGAAAGGAGAGAAGGCAAAAGAGGAGGAAGGGAGAGGGTAAAAGGAGGAAGGGAGGGAAGGTAAAAGGAGGAAGGGAGAGAAGGTAAAAGAGGAGGAAGGGAGAGAAGGTAAAAGAGGAGGAAGGGAGAGAAGGTTAATGATTGGGATGGGAGAGAAGTTAACAGATGGGGAAGGGAGAGAAGGTAAAAGAGGGGGAAGGGAGAGAAGATAAAACATGGGGAAGGGAGAGAAGGTTAATGATTGGGAAGGGAGAGAAGGTAAAAGAAGAGGAAGGGAGAGAAGGTAAAAGAAGAGGAAGGGAGAGAAGGTAAAAGATAGGGAAGGGAGAGAAGGTAAAAGATAGGGAAGGGAGAGAAGGTAAAAGATAGGGAAGGGAGAGAAGGTAAAAGAGGAGGGAGGGAGGGAAGGTAAAAGACGAGAAGGGAGAGAAAATGAAATAGGAGGAAGGGAGGGAAGGTAAAAGATGGGGATGGGAGAGAAAGTAAAAGAGGAGGGAGGGAGGGAAGGTAAAGGAAGAGGAAGGGAGAGAAGGTAAAAGGGGAGGAGGGGAGAGAACGTAGAAAAGGACGGGAGAGAAGAGAGAATATGTGGGAGAGAAGAGGGAGAAGGGCTTCCTGTCTTGGATTTTGCGTGTCAGGGAGAAGAATTTTCTGGGGATGAACTCTTCTGCCCTGCCAACCCCCCCCTCCTCTCCCTACCTCCCACTTTCCTTCTTTGGCTCATTTCTCTTCTCTCTCCCTCCCTCCTCCTTTTCCTTGCCTCCCATCTTCTCTCCCTGCCTCCCACTTTCTCGTCTCCTCCCACCTAACCCACTTGTCTCCCATCTCCTCTCCCTGTCTCCCTCCCTCCTCTCCCTGCCCCCCCTCCCTCCTCTCCCTGCCCCCCCTCCCTCCTCTCCCTGCCCCCCCTCCCTCCTCTCCCTGCCCCTCCCCTTCCGTCCTCTCCCTGTCCCTCTCCAGCCCCCTCCATCCTCTCCCTGTCCCTCCGTCCTCTCCCTGTCCCTCCCGCTCCTCCTCCGTCCTCTCCCTGTCCCTCCCGCTCCTCCTCCGTCCTCTCCCTGTCCCTCCCGCTCCTCCTCCGTCCTCTCCCTGTCCCTCCCGCTCCTCCTCCGTCCTCTCCCTGTCCCTCCGTCCAATCCCTTTGTCCCTCCCGTTCCCCCTCCGTCCTCTCCCTGCCCCCACTGTCTCCTCTCCCGCCTCCCTCCTCCTCTCCCTGCCCCTTCCTCTTGTTCGACAGCTATCGTGGAGTTCGGATGTGTTCCCCAGCGCTCTTCACTACCCGGTGATTTAACACCAAAGTTGTGTGAATATCGATGTGAAAGTGAATAGATCTGTGTATAAAAGTCTTAGACTGTTTCCCCCGTGTAAAGTATAAGATAGCGTGCATGCAGAAGTTTTTGAGCATGTTAAAAGTGTAAATCATTTGCCTATCCAGTTGCTTTGATTGCTTTCCCGCCTGTTATACTGATATTCTCAGTCATTATCTCCCGCCTGTGTGTGTGTGTGTGTGTGTGTGTGTGTGTGTGTGTGTGTGTGTGTGTGTGTGTGTGTGTGTGTGTTCCCATTATATCTCATGAATGGCTTGAGCTATCATCATGAAACCTTCAGAGTATCAAGATACGGCCAAAATCTTGGACGAGTTCGAAACTGGGCACTCGGGGTCAGGTCAAGGTCACTAAAATGGTTGCCAAAGGTCAGCTAGTTTTTATCGGCCGCCATTAGCACCATTATATCTCATGAACGGCTTGAGCTATCAACATGAATCCTCAAGGTATCAGGATATGGCCAAAGTCTTGGACTTCGCCAACAACATATTATGGCGAGCGATTAGCATTCGGCTCCTGAATGCTTTTCTTTCATTTTATAGTATATTTTTCCCCACAGCTCATGGTAAGTTAACAACAATATCATAGCAAGTGGATTATCTTTTCTTACTAGTGAAAAGTGTTAGTTTATTGAAAGTGTATTCACCAAACAGAGTTTTCTTTTGTTTTGGCTGTTTTCATACCATCAGCTGTTTACGTTAGGCGCTGTAAGTTCTCACTAATGTATAATTGATTGATTGCTCTTTTGGTAGAAGTGATTAGCATTCTTGTGTATAGAGATACAACTGTGTGTTAACTGTGTGTATGTCGGTTCGCCAGTCAGATAGTTTGCACTCTATTTAAACAGTTGTTTGCCGAGTGAAACTAGGTTCTGTTTTGATTTTTCCCGCCATTCTGTTGTTATGCGTTTCAGTGAATCAGTTTATGGCGTATTTCTACATTTCTTGGTAAGTTAGATATTATCATAGAAAGTAGATTTTCTCTTCTTTTTTTACTGATAAACGAAGTTAGTATGTAGAATGTGTATCTCCCTAGTAATTCAGTATTTTATTTGTAGAGTAAATTAGGCAGTTGTAATAACATGCCTTATCCAGTTGTATTTTTTTATTTCTCCTTGTAGTATTTTGGAAATATTACTTTTCACATTACCATGTTGAGGACCTGCCAGGAGTGTACTGGTCGTTTTGTTCCTCAGTATTTTTCAGATTACTTTTCGTCACCTGTATGAAAACTATGCGTCATGAGGAAAGATCTAGAAGAAGGCTTAGCTGAATCACGGAGAATTCGCATTGAACTGAAGGCAGAGTTTGAGACACTAAAAGAGTACATAGCAGCAAACGTAGGAGTCAGTGACAATACTCAAGAGGGAAGACGCGTGCAAACCGAGCCCGTACCAGCCCCCGCCCATCAGGCCCTTATGATGGTGTATCTTCCTCACCCAGCGATTCTGTACTTCCCTCACCAAGTGAAGTCCCCTTTACTACAGTAAGATACGGCGCAGAGCCAGTAACAGGTATGAGGAAGCTCCTCCCCATATCTAGATACAATTGCTACCAGATCCTTGCTGAAGCGGTTGACGAGATTGAAGAAACAAGGCTTATTGGGGACTCCATAGCTGAAGAAATTTTGTGGACCCTCCCCCAGCAGCAGAAAGAGGTTTTGTTTTCCAGGAGGTGGACTACACGATATTACAGAAGCCAGCAGTGAGGTCACAAAAGACGCAAATGATGAAACACTCCACGTCATTCATATCGGTACGAACAATTTGAAGCGCAGCAGATCGGAGGAACTGCTAGCAAAGTATCATGAGATAATCAAGTGTTTAAATACTTAATCCACTAATGAAATAATATCCGGCACACTCCAAAGCATCAAGGCTGAAAATAGCTTCTGTGATAAGACCTTAAGCACAAATAACCGTCTCAAATTTCTATGCACGCAAGGAGGAATCTACTTTCAGTCCGTTGGACCAGTTCTATGAGAAACATATTATTTTCCAGAAAGATGGTCTTCATTTGAACTTGGTAGGAACGGCACAGCTAGATAGACTTTTACATGATGAAGTTGCCCTTTTCAGATAAAAAATGCGGAGCGTCCAGGAGCAGCAACCTCAGCGTAAATACCCGTAAAGCCAGTGCATCAGCTGTTTGGGACAGAATTAGTCTGTTATGTAAACACACGTAGTCTGCGCAACGAATTTGAGGATTTGGAATTTCATATATACCTAGAAAATTATGATATCGTCGGCATCACAGAATCCTGGATTAACACATCTGACCGTGACTTTTTAGCGAAGTACTCATAAACAGGGTATAATATTTTTAGCTGTGCGCGACCACACCGAGCTGGTGGCTGTGTTTTACTATACGTGCAAACTAATCTCCACCCCCCTTGTGCTATCCAAACCCAGTTTTACCAACATAGATGCCAGTTACGTTCAACTGAGTTTTAAATCGAATAAAATAAGGTTTTGTCTATCGTCCTCCAGCACAGTCAACAGACACAGATGAAAAACTTTATGAGCAAATTGCAGAAATATGTTGTCAAGAGGATTTGCGTAATTTTTGGTGACTTAACTAGTAACAGAGTGGGGTGAACCGCTAACTGCACACTCCGGACAAGAGTTTTACACGAATTTTCAAGAAAGCGCCCTTTACCAACACGTAGAATATCTAACGAGAGGAAACAATATCCTAGACATCATCTTAACTACAAATGAAAACCTAGTTAACAACTTCGAAATCGGACCTGAGTATAGTTCCAGTAATCATCTAATTATAGTTTAATATTACTACTGAAAATGTGAAAGAAACAGAGAGCAAAGAAATAGGCCCAGACTATCGTACAGCAGATTTCACCAGACTCAGAGCACTACTTGCAACTACGGATTGGAATCAAATGGCTGAAACCGATGACAAACAAAACATGGGAAATTTTCACCAAAAAGTTTAATGAAGCGGTAAAGTCACGTGTACCACTACGTAACAGGCGTCCAACTGGTACTAGTGAACCAAAGTGGTGGTCCAGTGAAATAAAAAGTTGCTTAATAGCCAAAAAACTTTCTTGCCATAAATATAAAACTACACAAAATAATGATAGTAAATTAGAGCACAATTATCTACGCCTTCAGCATGTATAGTACGATAATCTGCTATCCTGCAGCATGTAGAATTAGATCTCAGTCATAGTCTACTCTTTGAAAGGACGATAATGTCTGTTGCCGTTTGCTTTCCTCTGTTTTCTTCCTCCACCTCCTCCTCCACCTCCTCTCCTCTCCTCTCCTCTCCTCTCCTCTCTCTCTCTCTCTCTCTCTCTCTCTCTCTCTCTCTCTCTCTCTCTCTCTCTCTCTCTCTATGTATATTTTCATCCTTTCTCCTTTCTCTCCTTCTCACCCTATTTCTCTTCTCCTACACTCCCTTCCTTTACGCCTCTCTTCTCTTCCCCACTTCCTGCCCTATTCTCTTCCTCTTCCCCCATTTCATCCCTCTCCCTCCAGTCCCCTTGTTTGTGCATGGGAGAGGGGAGGAGGAAGATAAACACACACACACACACACACACACACACACACACACACACACACACACACACACACACACACACACACACACACACACACACACACACACACACACACACACACACACACACACACACACACACACACACACACAGAGAGAGGTTAATCCATAAATGATTTGGGAGGCGAGAGTGGAGATTAATGAAGGATGGCGGAATGGAAATGGAGGGGGAAGAGTTATTAAATGGAGAATAAATAGAATCTGTATTGATCTAACATCATTCATTCGTCTTTATCGCGTAGTAAATGGAAAGCAAGTAGCATAAATATAACAAATTATCATTCATTTACCATTGTCTGACATTCATCCAGCTTCATCAGTCATCTGTCCATCCATCATCCATCCCTTCTTCGTCTGTCCATCCATGCACCATCCGTCCGTTCATGCATCGTTCCACAATCCCTCCATTTATTTAACATCCTTCCTTTCCTTCATCCAGCATTTTACCATGCGTCCATTATCCATCTGTCAGTCTCATCTTCCTTCCATCCATTCGTTAAGTATCCGTCATCAATCCAACCGTTCCTCGCGTCATCCATCCAACCTTCCCTCGCGTCATCCATCCAACCTTCCCTCGCGTCATCCATCCAACCTTCCCTCGCGTCATCCATCCATCCCTCGGTCATCCATCCATATATCATCTTAACCCTAAAGTTTAGTGAAGTAAAGTCATCTCACATATCCTCACTCCTCGCTGACCGAATGTGGCGCAGTTACCAGCTTTAGTGCGACTATGTATCCTTTAATATTTACCCTCAACCCCAAACGACCTTACTGAACTTGAGAGAGAACCTGGTACTTTAGAGGATAGCAGTATTTCTCTCAATACCTTCAGAAGTGTCAGATTTCATTCCTTTTTTTTTTTTTTTTTTTTTTTTTTTTTTTTTTTTTCCGTGAGGAAGAAGGAACCAAAGGCCGCGAGCCCGCAAAATTGTTCCTTCCAAGAGAAAAACAAAATACAAGAGAGCCAAATTCAAGATCCGATCATTTCGAGATGCCTGGACACACTGCGTTTGAAAGACTGGAGATCATAGGAAGCAGGAAATACAGACAGAGGGAGACAGTTCCAGAGTTGACCTGTTGCATAAGTGAAGGACTGGGAGTAACGGTTAACTCTTACATTAGAGAGTTGGACAGGAAAGGGATGAGAGTTTGCTGCGCGCAGAGGTGAAGGAATGCATGCAGACAGTTCAGAGGAGCAGTGACCATTGAAGTAGCGAGAGAAAAGAGATAAAGATGCAACAGTGCGGCGAAGAGACAGAGGTTGAAGGGAGTCAGTAAGAGAAGGTGAGTTAATGAGACGAAAAGCCTTTGACTCCACTCTATTGAGAAGAGTTGTAGGCCCTATGTGGGGAGCCTCCCCACACATGAGTTGTACTCTAAACAGGGGCGGATAAAACCCCTGTATAGAGTCAACAATTGTGCATGGGTAAAGAAGGAACAGAGTCGGCTAGACGACCCTACTAAGAAAAGAACGATGCTTTTAAAGAGGTTAGAATCCGTGTGTTGA
>NC_136982.1:28336551-28376551 GCF_032717465.1 Coenobita brevimanus
CTGCATTTCGAACAGATTATCGTATCTAAGATCGTCGAATTTAAGAATTTTAAATACTTGTATCAGATCTTAAAGTCGTCGCTCTTGCGGAGAATACACATTGTTTTCTCAGTCGCTCTTCGTAGGATAAATTTCGCAGCGATGGGATCATTTTTGTGGCTCTGTTGCACTCTCTCGAGCCTGTCTTCTTCCAAAATAATGTTCTGGAACCACCGCTGTGGTCTTACTAATGACGAATAAAGCTTAGAAATTGTCAGTTGTTGTATGATCAAAGTTTCTTGCGATGAAGCCGAGCATTTTCTTTTCTTTGTTACTGGCTTTTATAAACTGTTTCGAGTTTTTGAGGTCGTTACTGGTAACTCCAAGATCCTTCTCGTCCTTTACTTTCGTCGGTGGGGTATTGAACATACGATATTCATTTTTATTTTTGTCGCCAGAGTGCATGACGTTACATTTATCTACATTAAATTTCATCTGCCATTTTTCACTCCAACTGATCAGCTTATGCATGTCGTTTTGTATAGATTTACAGTGCCTCCAATTTTAGTGTTATCTGCAAATTTCGCTACCATAGTCGCGAGTCCATTTTCTAGATACAAACAGTGAAAAGAACTGGTCCTTGAACTGACCCTTGAGGAACTCCGCTTGCTTCTTCTAGCCAATCTGATGAAGGATCGCTGTTATCACGACACTCTGCTTGCGATTCGTTAACCAGTCACCAGTCCATGAACATAATTTGTTAGAGAGGCCGTGGGCATTTAGTTTTTCAAGTAGATTTAGATGGGGGACCTTATCAAACGCTTTCTGGAAGTCTAGGTAGATGACATCCGGGCACTTTGCGTCCCAATTATCGTACGAGTATATGTTTCTAAAAATTTTCAAACAAATTTGTGAGGCATGATCCATTATTAAGAAATCAGTGATCATCATTTTTTATAAGATTATCTTTTATTAAAGAACTCAGTAACTTTGTCTAAAAATTTTCCCAAAATTTTGCTTAGTACTGTGACTTTATGCTCACCGGCCGGTAATTTGTGGCCGTTTTTTACCCACCTTTTTAAAGATCATTTGTATACTTGCAAGCTTCCATTGATTAGGTGCTCCACCTATTGAATGTGTTAGTTTAGGAAAAGCTGACTAATATTCACGCAGTAAGCGAGGAGATTATCTGATCTTGGCCAGAGAGAGAGAGAGAGAGAGAGAGGATTTTCAGTTTGTGTGTGTGTGTGTGTGTGTGTGTGTGTGTGTGTGTGATCTTAATTGCGTTGTTCTATCACTGCTCCTTGATCCCTCCCCTCCCCCCTTCCATCCATGTACTTCACCGCTCTCCTACCTCCCTACGTCAGCTCTCTCTCTCTCTCTCTCTCTCTCTCTCTCTCTCTCTCTCTCTCTCTCTCTCTCTCCAATACTTGTTCTGTATTCTCTCCCCTCCTCCCTCTTATTTTCTCCACCAATGCGTTCTTCCCCTCTTACCCCCTCAGTTCCAAGGTCATTTCCTCTACCTTTACTTTTCTAACTTTCCCTTTTGTCCCATCCTGTCTCCCCCCCTTATCCCTCCTCCTCCCTCTCACACCTCCCTCACTTCTTTCCCCCTTTCATTTCTCCCGTACCTCTCCCACATTATTTTTCCCCCCCTCCCTCTTCCTTTTCCCCTTCCCTCTTCTTCTTCCCCTTCCCTCTTCTTCTTCCCCTTCCCTCTTCTTCTTCCCCCTCCCCCTCCCCTCCCCTCACCTGCGGTCGCCAAACACAGGGCACAACAAAGCATCGATCACCCTGTCTATTAAAACAAAGCCTCAAGTGCACCAACCACATTGAAAAATAGGCGATCTACTGTAGTCTGAAAAAGTGACCGCTGTAATTTGAAAAGAGAGCCGGTGTGATGAGTGAGCGATCAATTTTGAAAGGTGAGCAGTCCATTCCGGTAAAAAGGAACGATTAATTCTGGTAAAGCTAAGCCATCCATTCTGATAAGTGAACGCTCCATTCTGATAAAAGCGAGCGGTCCATTCTGATGAAAGCGAGCGCTCCATTCTGATAAAAGTGAGCGCTCCATTCAGGTTAAAGTGAGCTATCCATTCTGGTTGTGAGCAGTCCTTTCTGACAAAAATCCATTCTGATTGGTAGTGGTCGATGTTCTAATATATATATATATATATATATATATATATATATATATATCTATATATATATATCTATATCTATCTATCTATCTATATACCTAGGCTGCTTCCCCCAAGGAAAGGGAGGTAGCCGAGACAGGACGACTCACTCTCCATTTACTCATCCATTCAAACACATTCATTCGCATATTAGCCCCAAAGGGGAGAACGGACAGATCCTCACCGCATCACACCGCACAATGGTCAACTGCGCAATGCAATCAGTGACATCCACAGCAGGGCCCGACAGCAGAACTGGTTTACCCCTGCCACATCATAACAGACCCATCCCCTTACCCGCACCTGACCTGACTAGCTGATCAGACCAAATGCGGGAGAATATCCCCTCAGGGCTGCGTCATCATTTATTCATTCACAATTTCTCTCCATTTATTTCTGTCACGCACAGCCACTCTTCCTTGCTCAACAGACATCCCTCTCGCATCCAGCGCTCTCTTCACACTGTCCATCCATCCTATTCGTGGTCTTCCTCTCAGTCTTACACCTCTCACATCAGATCTAGTTATCTTTTTCACCAATCGCTCATTATCCATTCTCTCCATATGCCCAAACCATTGCAACACCCTCTGCTCAACTCTACCAGCCATCTCCCGAACAACTCCAGTTCTCCTTCGCACTTCATCATTTCGCACTCGATCCATACGCGTCACTCCACACATACTCCTCAGACATCTCATCTCCATTACATTCAAACTTTTCCTCTCTGCTACACCCATATTCCATGTTTCAGCCCCATATAATGCAGTCGGTACCACAACACCCTCATACAGCCTTCTCTTTACATCCATTCTAAGCGAACGACATTTAAACACTTTTTTCATTCCTCCCAGCACCTTTCCTACTTCATTTATTCTAAACTTCACTTCTGCATCTGTTCTTCCATCCACAGCAACATGTGACCCTAGATATTTAAAACAATCTACTCCTCAAGCAACTCACCATTCAAAACTATATTCATCCCCCTACCATCTATCAACCTCGTACACTTCATCACTTTACTCTTATTCTCATTTACTTTCAATTTCCTCCTTTCACACACCCTTCCAAACTCCTGTACCAACTGTCTCAATCTCTCCTCTGAATCAGTCACCAGTGCAGTATCATCTGCAAACAGCAGCTGCTTCAGATTCCACTCTCCTCCATCAACATTTACCAGACTCAGAACACCTAAAACTCTTGCATTCACCTCCCTTACAACACCATCCATGTAAATATTAAACAACCAAGGCGACATCACACATCCCTGTCGCAGCCCCACTCTCACGGGAAACCAATCACTCACAGCATTTCCCACTCTTACATACGCTCTACTATTTACATAAAAACTTTTCACCCCTTTTAGTAACCTACCATCAAGTCCATACAATCTTAAAACAGTCCACAAAGCCTCCCTATCAATTCTATCATACGCTTTCTCTAAATCCATAAATGCCCAAAACACATCCTTGCCTTTCGCTAAATACTTTTCACACACTTGTCTCACAGCAAACACCTGATCAACGCATCCCCTCCCTCTCCTAAAGCCACACTGCTCATCACTAATCACTCCCTCTGTACCCTCTCTAACTCTCATAATTAACACTCTACCATACACTTTACCTACAACACTCAACAGACTTATACCCCTAAAGCTAGTACATTCATACTTATCACCCTTGCCTTTATATATATATACTGAGAAGTGAGCTAAGCAGTCCGAAATCCGAACGTGCATTCTGAAAGTGAAAAAAATTGATCCACTTTTTTTTTTTTTTTACCAATCCATTCGACAAAAAGTGAACGATTTTCCCTAAAAAGTGATCACTCCAACCTGAAAAGCAGCCATTCTGAAATTTATAATAACTCTGAATGCAGTGAGCGATCAACTTACCGTGAACGATCCGAAAAGTGCACGAGCCATTATAAGACTGAACGATTCATTGTAAACAGTAAACGATCCATTATAAAGTGAACGATCCATTAGAAAACGTAAACCATTTTAAAAAGAGATCATTCCATAATAGTGAATGTTCTTTTAAAAAGTGAACGATCCATTTTAGAGAAAAGAGTATAAAAAATGAATGGTATAAAAACCGAACGATTCATTAAGGCCATCTAAAAAAAAAAAAAAAAAAAAAAAAAAAAAAAGTGATCTATTCGTGGTAAAACTAGCGATCCATACTGAAAACCGGAACTACCCATTTTATAAAAGTGAACGATTTACCCTCCTAAGTGAACCATCCATTCTGAAAACCGGGCGATCCTTTCGGGTGCGCGTGTCATATTCTTTCGATGACCAATTTATAGTCATTTAGGTCCAAAAATAGAGAGAAAATGGAGTTTAATGCATATGAAATTAACTTTATGGGAAAATGGGAGAGTGGCGGTGAATGATGATTTTTGAGAGAGAGAGAGAGAGAGAGAGAGAGAGAGAGAATGGTAGATAGGTAAGTGATTGGTGATTATGATAGTTGATTGTGATTTGAGATAGTAGTTGTGGTGATTATGGTAATTGTGATGGTCAGTTGCGATTATACTTGTGGTGATTGTGGTAGTTATAGTTGTGATTTGGTGTAGTGGTATTTGTGGTAGTGGCGAATGTTTGTAGTGGTGGAGGCGAAAATTTGGTGTAGTAGTATTTGTGGTAGCGATGATGACTGCTATGGTGTGATAGTAGTTGTGGTAGTGGAACAGAGGTGTACTTGTGGTAGTTGTGTGATACCCGTGACTTTGGTTGCAATTTAGGAATGTGGTAGTGACTGGCAGGATCGTTACGCTGGTGTGGATTGTGGTAGAATGGGGTTGACTGTGGTAGTAAACTAGTGATAGATTGGGTGGATTGTAGTATGGTTTAGTGAGGATTGTGGTGGATGGTGGTGGGGACTGGTAGATTAGTTGAGACTGGTAGATTAGCCTAGTGGGGATTGTGGTAGTAGATTGGCGGGGAGTGTGGTAGTAGATTGGCGGGGATTGTGGTAGTAGGCTGGCGAGGATTGTGGTAGTAGATTGGGGTGGGGACTGTAGTAGACTGGTGGGGATTGTGATAGTTTGATGGGGATGGTGGAGATTGGAGTGGATTGGGTCTTGGTGAGGACTGTAAGACGTGATTGATGGTGAACTGTGGTGGTGGTGGGGTGGTGGTGATGGTGGTGGTGGTGGTGATTTTAGTAGTGAATCGTGATGGAAATGGCAGTGTGGTGGTGGTGGTGATCGTAACGAATCTCAGTGAGTGGTGGTAATGGTGGTGGTGGTGAAAGTGGTGATAGTGATGCCAATCGTAGTGATGGCAGTAATAGGGTTCATAGTGTGAGTGATGTTGATCGTGGTGGTGGTAATGACGATAGTAGTAGTAGTTGTGGTGGTAGAGATAACAGTAGCAGTGATGGGAGCAGCAGCGGTGGTGGTGGTGGTGGTAGCGGCAACAGTGGTGGTGGTAGAGTTGGTACAGTAGTGATGGTGGTAGAAGTGGGGTTGACAGTGATACTAAAAGTGGAGGCAGTGATGGTGGTGGTGGTGGTGGTGGTGGCGATGGCGGTAGTGATGATGGAAGTGGTGGTGGTGGTGGTGATGATGGCGGTGGTAGTGATGACGGTAGTAGTGATGATGGAAGTGGTGGTGGTGGTGATGATGATGGCGGTGGTAGTGATGACGGTAGTAGTGATGATTGTGGTGATGGCGGTGGTAGTGATGACGGTAGTATTGATGATTGTGGTGATGGCGGTGGTAGTGATGACGGTAGTAGTGATGATTGTGGTGATGGCGGTGGTAGTGATGACGGTAGTAGTGATGATGGTGGTGGTGGTGGCAGTGGCAGTGGTAGTGATGGCGGTAGTTGTGATGATGGTAGTGGTGGTGAGTGGTGGTGGCGCCTGACCCCTGCCTAGTAATTACTATCGACCAGTGAGAAGTTAATGACAGTCAGAGGTGCCCGGGTCCTGGTAGTGTGGTACATGTGGTTGTGTGGTAGTTGTGGTGTATGTGGTCGGACTGGATGTCGTGGTTTGAATGGTAATTGTGATGTTAGTGATAATGTTGGTAGTGTTGAGGTGTAGTAATTCTGGAAGCAGTAGTAGCAGTGGTAGGAGTAGTAGTGTAAGTGTTGCGGTAGTGTGGTGGTAGTTTTGGTGGTGTGGTAGTACTTGTTGTTGTGATAGTTGTGATTCTGATGGCTTTAGTTGTTTGGTAGTTGTTGGTAATTAAAGTTACAGTAGCAGTGGTCGTGATAGCTGTGGCTGTGGTAGCAGTGGCAAATACGGAAGTTGTGGTAGCTGCGGACAGGAAACAGATGGGTGTTAGTGGTGGCTGTGGTAATTATGGTAGTTGCTCTTTGTGGTGATAGAAGTTGTGGTAGAGGTAATTGTTGTGAAGTTGTGGATTTATGAGAACTATGTGCGGTCTAGTAGCCTGGTTATGGTGCGTGGTGTAGTTATGATGCGTATTTAGATAGCTGTGGTAGACGAATGAGATATGGCTTTATACTGTGTGGGAGTGGCAGTTGTGGCAATAATGGCTGAGGTACATAAGCTAAATCTAATAGTTTTGGTGGGTATGGTAAGTTATGTGTTTTTGGTAGCTGTGGTAAGGGAGTTGTAAATGTGGTATACGTTGTGGTAGTTACGGTTAAATTATGGTAATTACGGGTGTAATGGTATGGTAGTGATATGAAATAGTTGTAACCATTTGTCAAACAGTAGTTAGTTTAGTTAATGCTGATTTTTTGGATAACGATATCATCATAATAGCAATGACAACGGTAGCATGGTAGCTACCATGTTCATGGTGGCGTCTTTGTGTATATCTAATGTACTATAGCAGTAGGCGTGTGTGTGTCTGTGTGTGTTTTGGGCAGCCGAAACTACACATTCAAATCGCACCAAAATTGGCACAAAAGTCGCAAAAAAATCGCTGATGTGAAAAAACTTGGTCCCATCACGATTGAAAAACTTTTACGGTATTTAATGAGCGATCACATTTTGACCCAAAAACGCTGCTCCAGGCGCCCGGCATAGGATCTTTGTAGAATTTTTTGCCCATAGCTATAACTATAATATAGCAGCACGAGAGCCCTCCGCAGGAGCAAGTGCGAAGGGCCCGAAGGGCCCACGAGCACTTGTTATTTTGTATATTAAATGTTTACAGTGATTCATGTGTTACACTTGCGTTCACCATCACATCATGCACGTTATCATTCATTTGTCTTGTATTTACGTGTCATTCATGCTGTTATTTTCAACTGTGCATAAATTTATGCATGTTTCTATCCATCCCGTATTCATTCTTATACATGCGTTTTCATTTTCTTACAAATGCCTTTACTAAGGTACTGTTAATAATTTATACTTGCAGTCACTTTTTTCAGACCATTTACCCATACCCATATTCTTGTGTTTCCCCATTTATATTTAATACTTACACATGTGGAGCCATACACCATTCATAATTCATAAATAGCTTCCAATTCTGGGGGTTTTTTTTTTTTTTTTTTTTTTTTTTTTTTTTTTTTTAGTACTAACACACACACCCTCATCTTTCCGGTCAGTTGTTCTTGTCTTTCCAGGCACTGATCTGAGCTGTCACATATTTCTCTCTCTCTCTCTCTCTCTCTCTCTCTCTCTCTCTCTGTATTTTCTCTTGCCATTCGTCAGCGTTTGCTTCACTTACCTATGTTTTGTTAATTTATTGCCATACTCTTCATACATATATCCATTCACTCTCTTGCCAGTCCACCAGTGCGGCCCTTCATACATGCACCTATCTACTTCATCTATCCAACCATCCATCCATACTTTCACCTTCCTACGTAAACATTCATACATTGATCTAGGCTCCTAGTCATCAATACTTCTTTCTGTCCAGTTGTTTACTTGTTTGCTCATGTGGTATTAATCGATTTGGTTTGTTTTCCTAGTCATTGATATACAATATTCAGTTGTTCATTCATATTCTATCCATTCATTAATGTTAAGGTTTATCCATCCATCCATCCATCCATCAACCC
Source organism: Coenobita brevimanus (assembly GCF_032717465.1). Classification (NCBI taxonomy): domain Eukaryota; kingdom Metazoa; phylum Arthropoda; class Malacostraca; order Decapoda; family Coenobitidae; genus Coenobita; species Coenobita brevimanus. The sequence continues at coordinate 28,344,709 of NC_136982.1, forward strand.
ATAGTCGTACATCCAATACAGTGTGTACATTAATTCATTCATCCGTGCATACAATCATTCGTTCGTTGTTTTATCCTCATTCAGTCATCCATCCATTCCGTCGCAAATCTGATCATTCATCCATCCATCCCGTCCCAAATCTAATCATCCATCCGTCCGTCCTTCCATGCAGCCATCCGTCCCGTCATCCACCCAGTTAAGCTTCTCTGCCGCGGCAAATTAAAGTGCTTTTGTTATAGTCACTCTGAACGGTTTAATCTGTACTGATGGGAGTGGCAGAGAGAGAGAGAGAGAGAGAGAGAGAGAGAGAGAGAGAGACGGGGGGGAGGGAGAATTGAAAAAGATTATGGAAAAACTGGCGCGGGGTTGTGGAGGTGGGGGGGACGGTATGTGTAGAACGAGAGCGTGGGTGAGGGAGCGGGTAGGGGAAAGGAAGGGATTGAGAGGGAATGTTAAAGAAATGGAGGAGTGTGTGGGAGGGAGGAGGAGGGTGAGAGAATGGTAGAGAAATGGGAAACAGGAGAAAGAGGGAACTGGGTGATATAAAGAGCGACAAAGCGAAAGATAGTGCGGTGAGAGAGAGAGAGAGAGAGAGAGAGAGAGAGAGAGAGATTGTGATTGCTTGCTTGTGTGTGTGTGTGTGTGTGTGTGTGTGTGTGTGTGTGTGTGTCTAACGGGTGGCGATCATGGGGGTGCAGTGTTGTAGTGGTTGTCGTGGTGATGTTTATAGCAGGCTTAATGTGGAAGGGGGGGGGGAGGACAGAGTACGAAGAGAAACAGAGAGAGAGAGAGGGAGGGAGGTGAGGGAAGAGAGGGACGAGAATGAGAAGGACGGAAAGAAGAAATTGGAAAGGAAGAGAAGGCAGAAAGGGGTGTAGGAGAGGGAGGGCACGGAAAATAATAGATTGAATGGGGAAAGAAAGAGAGAGAGAGAGAGAGAGAGAGAGAAAATACGAGTAAACAGGAAGATGGAAGAGGGAAGAGAGAAGAAACTGGAAAAGGGGTGAGAAATGGTAGGGGGGAGGGGGAAGTGAGAAAGAGAAGGAAAGGGAATGGAGGACGGAGAGAAGGATTTGGAAAGGGAAGTAAGGCTTAGATAGAGACAAAGAGAATGAGAGGGAACTATGAGGGAAAGTATGGGAGAGAGAGGGAGAGAGAAGTGAGACGGGACGGTCAGATGGAGAAGACGGGGAGCAGGGGAGTGCGAGTGAAGCAGGGGAGTGCGAGTGAAGCAGGGGAGTGCCAGTGAAGCAGGGGAGTGCCAGTGAAGCAGGGGAGTGCCAGTGAAGCAGGGGAGTGCCAGTGAAGCAGGGGAGTGCCAGTGAAGCAGGGGAGTGCCAGTGAAGCAGGGGAGTGCCAGTGAAGCAGGGAGACGTGGGACGAGAGGGAAAGGTAGAGAGGAGAGAGAGGGAGAAAGGGGATGGGAGAATGAAAGCGAGGGAGGAGAATTGAGGGATATATAAGGATTTAACTGACACTGAGAAAGGAGCATGGGAGGTGGTGTAGGGGAAAGTGTGTGTATAGTGGAGGGGGAGGAGAGAGAGAGAAAAAAATAGCAGGGGAATAGGCATGGAGGAAAGAAAGGGAAGAAGAAGGAAGAGAGCGGGAGGCAGGAAAGAGAGATGGGGGTACAAGGTGAAGGATATGGAAGGTCGAAAGCGAAGGGGAGGGGGAGGCAGAGAAGGGTGAGGGAAGAAGACAGGCAAGAAGTGAGGGTGGGACAGGCAGGAAGTGAGGGTGGGGCAGGTAGGAAGTGAGGGTGAGGCAGGCAGGAAGTGAGGGTGGGGCAGGCAGGAAGTGAGGGTGGGACAGGCAGGAAGTGAGGGTGGGACAGGCAGGAAGTGAGGGTGGGACAGGCAGGAAGTGAGGGTGGGACAGGCAGGAAGTGAGGGTGGAGCAGGCAGGAAGTGAGGGTGGAGCAGGCAGGAAGTGAGGGTGGAGCAGGCAGGAAGTGAGGGTGGGGCAGGCTGGAAGTGAGGGTGGGGCAGGCTGGAAGTGAGGGTGGGACAGGTAGGAAGCGAGGGTGGGACAGGCAGGAAGCGAGTGTGGGACAGGCAGGAAGTGAGGGTGAGGCAGGCAGGAAGTGAGGGTGGGGCAAGCAAGAAGTGAGGGTGAGGCAGGCAGGGAGTAAGGGTGAGGTAGTAGGGATTGAGGGTGAGGTAGTAGGGATTGAGGGTGAAGCAGGCAGGGAGTACGGGTACGGTAGGCATGGAGTACGGGTATGGTAGGCAGGGAGTACGGGTGTGGCAGGCAGGGAGTGAGGGTGAGGCAGGCAGGGAGTGAGGGTGAGGCAGGCAGGGAGTGAGTGAGGGGGAGACAGGCAGGGAGTGAGTTAGTGAGGGGGAGAGAGGATAGAGGGATATGCATAGAAAACAAGGGATGAGTCAGGGTGTGGAGGGGGAGGGAGGGAGAGACCACGGTGGAAATGGAGAGAGAGAGAGAGAGAGAGAGAGAGAGAGAATCGGTCTGGATGGAAACAAGTGAGATGGAATGACAGAGAAACAGATCTGACTTTTTCTCTCGATATTTTCTCAGTCTTATATTTCTGATTCTCTGTCCACAGTTACCTTGGAGGCTCCAGCCAGTCCGTCAGCCAGTCAGAGAAAGTTGAAGGTAAGTTTTGAGTTTGCCTAGCTTTATTGGTCCGAGGTTGTGTTCATGATTATTCGCATTTCATCTTGTGTATGAAATTCACCATTCTGGACGTAGGTAGCCTAGCCTCTGGCCCCTATACTTCGACGGGCATGATATGGGATTAGCATGTTTATAGTGTAGGGAATTCTGTGCGTATTCGTGCAAATACGTTTTGTTTGTTATCGTCATTGTGGGTTTTAGTTCGTATGAATCTGTTACCGTAGTACCCCTGCTTTGCTTTACCAGTTCCTAATGTTCGATGCTTATAGTATTCTCTACAGCTGTTAACTTCTGATATCTTTTTGTTCGGTATCGGTCTCAGTCCAGTATGTCTGTACAGATATATGTATATATTTACCTGCATCTGAGTGTCAGTCTGTATGTATGTGTCTATGAAATACTAGATTTGTATTACATTTAGACCATGCAGCATTTATAATTATCGCCTCGCCAGACTCGTATTTAACTTGTTTATCTGTTATGACTCTCTCTCTCTCTCTCTCTCTCTCTCGTTTCCTCATTCTTTGTCGTGTGCCAGTCTTTGTCTCGCAGTAACTCTAAAATCGCCGATGCTCGATACAATCCTAGGTTTTATATTGACGGTGTAAGTGACCGAGGCTAGTAGTTGATGAGAAATGCAGTCCTTTGAGGATTTGCTTTTTGTCATAACTCTTTTCTATGACAGGATACGTACTCTCTTAATAATGAATGACAGTATTTGCAGGTTGGGTGTAATTAGTGGCTTGATTTTATTTGCTGAATTTATTAGTACAAGCCTGTGTAGTGTTTATGCAGTTGACGTGAACCACATTTGTAGGTTATAATTTGGTGTGCCTACTGCCTAGGAGGCTCCTTTGATCCCACTGTTTAGTGAGGCGGCAATAGTGCAATAAAAAAGGCGTTATATTATTAATATTTTGAAACATCACTGATAAGGGAGAATAAGATCTGTATTAAAAGGGAGATTTATTGAAACTTGAGCGTTATACTCTCTCTGAGGGTAGATTTTGCGTTTAATAAATTAGTATTTTTAGATAAGTACAAGGAACAATTGGAGTGTCTGACTGAGGAAATTATTATATGGTCCATCCTTCTTAGTACCCCCTTGGTAGTTTTACTTTATTACCGTATCTTCCAGTTCGTATTTCTTTCCCATGCAAAAAATATTAGTAGAAATACCAGATGATGATGGTGATGATGATGATGATGACGATGATGGTGATGATGATGATGACGACGACGACGTTGATGATGATGATGGTGCTGATTCTGATTCTAAGCTCGAATGCATGAAGTAAATGAAAGAAATAAATTGATGAAGAAGAGAAGAACCGGGGAGGAAACGAATACGTAAAGCAAGATTTTGGGGGTACGAAAAAGTACATTAGATTCGTATACTTAAAAAATAGCATTAAGCAGGAAAGAAGAGGGTTTTACGAGAGCATGAAAGGGGAATCTTGACAGTAAGAGAGTTTGGAGAGAATTGTTCCGATAAGAGAGTGAGTTTTGTAAGAGTGGATGTGAATTTTATGAAGTTGAGAGAGAGTTTTTTTGTGAGATGAAGTGAGTTATGTAAAGCCAGAGGAAAGGAAGTTTGTTGGATTGACTTTGGCGAGATTGAATTTTGTGGATGAGAGAGAGAGAGAGAGAGTTCCCCGTCCTCTGAGTGACCTGTATATATTTGCCCCTGTTTGTTTGTTTGTGTGTTTGACTTTCTCTCTTCCTTGGAGCTGGTGTTTCATCTTCCGGCCACCCACTCTCAGGTCCGGGTTGAGAAAAGTGAAATAACTCTCTTTTACTCGCTCAGCTTTTACTCACTCACACTCTCACATTCACATTCACTCACTCACTCACTCACTCACTCTCATTCACTCACTTGGTTCTTTTACACTTGCTGTCTTATTCATTCACTCACTCATTGTTATAACTCACTCACCTACTCACTCGCCCACTCACTCGCCCACTCACTCACTCCCTCGCTCACTCACTCACTCGCTCACTCACTCACTGATTAATATAATTTTACTGGCGTGGGTATGCATTTGTGATATTTACTCATATGCACTCATTCACAGTGTATTTTTTACTCATTTTTCACACTCACTTTTCAACTATTTAATTATTCACAACTTCCTTAGCTTATTCCTTCCATATTTGCTTGCTTGTGTGTGTGTGTGTGTGTGTGTGTGTGTGTGTGTGTGTGTGTGTGTGTGTGTGTGTGTGTACTTCTCTCTCTCTCTCTCTCTCTCTCTCTCTCTCTCTCTCTCTCTCTCTCTCTCTCTCTCTCTCTCTCTCGTGTGTGTGTGTGTGTGTGTGTGTGTTTATTTTCATTTATTTATTTATTTCCTTCCTCATCCCCCACTTTATATCATTTCATTTCTATTCCATGCTGACATTTACTACCTGTTTTTCTCCCTTATTTTTGTCGTTCACTCTTCCTCCTTGATTTTTTCTCCAACTAAATTTTTCTTCCATGCCTTTTTTCTCTCCCTTACCTTCTTTCCTCTTATGTTGCTCTCCCTCTTCCCCGCTTTCATTCTCTCCCTTCCTCACTATTCTCCCTCTCTGCCCCCCCCCCTTTTTTTTTATAACCGTACATTTTTCGTTTTCACTTTATCCCAGTCATATTTCTTTACGTCCTTCCTCCCTCCCTTTTTTCTTATGTTTCTTTACTTCTTTCCTCCCTTCTGTTTTATTTTTCGTTCCATACTCTTTTCTGTTTGTCTTGTTTCTTCCTCTCTATTTTTATATCTTTTTCTTATAACTTTCTCTAAATTATATCGTGTTTCGTAGTGTTTCTCAGCCTTCATTCTTTCCTTTTCGTAGCTCTGCATTTTATTATTTTCTTTCACACTTTCTTATGCATTAATGTGCTTTTGACATTTGTTTTATTCTCATCATTCCTTTCTTCTCCTTCCACTTTGTCAGTCTTCTCCCTCATGTTTTCCTCTCATTCTCAGCCCCTCTTTCCTTCACCTGCCCCCCCCCCCTCCTCTCCTCCCCACTTTTATTTCCTCGGGTCTATGTGCTGCATTTATTCAACCGCTCTTTATCATTTCATTATCATCCTTCTTTCATTTCTCTCTCTCTCTCTCTCTCTCTCTCTCTCTCTCTCTCTCTCTCTCTCTCTCATTTACCCATATCCTCCTCTCATTTCATGTTTCTCCCTCCCTCTCACCTTTACCTGCCTCTCCTTCCCTCCTGTTTCTCTCGTATCTTTCTCTGTCCTCCCCCCCTCTCTTTTCCCTCACTCTGTAAGTAATCCTCTCATTCATCTTTCTCGCATCTCATTCCATTCTCTCATTATTTTCGTATCTATCCTTCATTCCTCTTCATCCCCGCTAAATATTCTTTTTTCCTTTTCTCTTGCCCTCATTCATTGCCTTCCTCCTCCTGTTCTCTTTTCTATCCCGTTCACTCTTCCTTCTCATATTCTCTATTTCCCTTCTCCTTCCCTTGTTATCTCTCCATATCCCTCTTCCCTTTTCCTTATCCTCCTTTCATGTTCCCTTTTGTCGTCTTCCTCTCTTCCGTCCTCTTTACCCTCACCGCATCACTTTCACCCCTTTTGTTTCTTCTCTCCCTCTGTTCATTTCTCCCATCCCTTTTCCCCTTTCCGTGGTCGCCTAGTGTACTTTTCTGTCACTTTCCCCCAATTTCAATCCTTTCCATTTCCGTTTCTTTATTTTCTTCGTCTCCCTCCTCTCCCCTTCGCACTCTCATTTTCATCCCTCAACCCTCGAGTCTATTCGGTTTAGCCAAAAAGACCTTATTCGCCATCCACTATCCCCTCACACTCTCTCTCTCTCTCTCTCTCTCTCTCTCTCTCTCTCTCTCTCATTTCTTTATTTCCATCCGTTCCCTTTCTCCTCTTTCTTCATTTCCATCCCTTTCTTTTCATTCTCCTCTCACTTCCTTTCTCCATTCCCATCTCTTCCCCCCCCCCTCGTCTGTTTTCTTTCTCCTTATTCCCTTTCGTCCCTTTTTTCCCTATCCCTCTCTCCCCCATTTTCTTCTCCCTCCTTTCTCCCTCCCCGATTCCTTCCCCTCTGTTCCCTCCCTACCTCCTTTCCCTCTCTCCCTCCCGTCTACATCCTTCTGCCCCACTTCCTCCTCCCCTTTCCTTTCCCCTCCAATTTTTTCCTTTTCACTCCCTCAACCATACTTCCTCCCTTCATTTCTCTTTCCCTTTTTCCCCTCAGCTGCTCCTCCTCACAGTACCTTCCTCTCCTCTGTTTGATTTTCCCTCACTCCTCTTCCCCATGTGCCTTATAATCCCTCCCTTCAAACTCTTCCTTCAGTCTCTTCCATCAGTTTCTTCCTTCAGTCTCTTGCATCAGTCTCTTTCTTCAATCTCTTCCTTCAGTCTCTTCCTATAGCCTCTTCCTTTAGTCTCTTCCTTCAGTCTCTTCATTCGATCTCTTCCTATAACCTCTTCCTTCAGAGTCTTCCTTCAGTCCCTTCAGTCTCTTCCTTCAGTCCCTTCAGTCTCTTCTTTCAGTCCCTTCAGTCTCTTCCTTCAGTCCCTTCAGTCTCTTCCTTCAGTCCCTTCAGTCTCTTCCTTCAGTCCCTTCAATCTCTTCCTTCAGTCCCTTCAGTCTCTTCCTTCAGTCCCTTCAGTCTCTTCCTTCAGTCCCTTCAGTCTCTTCCTTCAGTCCCTTCAGTCTCTTCCTTCAGTCCCTTCCTTCAGTCCCTTGTCTCTTCCTTCAGTCCCTTCAGTCTCTTCCTTCATCTCTTCCTTCAGTCTCTTCCTTCAGTCCCTTCAATCTCGTCCTTCATCTCTTCCTTCAGTCCCTTCAGTCTCTTCCTTCAGTCCCTTCAGTATCGTCCTTCATCTCTTCCTTCAGTCCCTTCAATCTCTTCCTTCAGTATTTTCCTTCAGTATTTTCCTTCAGTCTCTTTCTTCAACCGCTTCATTCACTCACCACATCCTTCCTTCCTACCTACCCTTCTTTTCACGTCTCTTCCATCCCTGTTATTTCCACCTCCCCCTTCAACTCTCTCTCCCCTCCCACCTCCCTGCCTCCTCCTGTTCTGCTCTTCCCTGGCTTTCTTCTTTTTCTTCTCCCCCTACTTCCTCCCCACCATTCCATCCCTTCATTCTGCCCATCTCTCTCTCTCTCTCTCTCTCTCTCTCTCTCTCTCTCTCTCTCTCTTCCCTATACGTTATCTTTCTCCTTTTCCAACTCTTTTCTCTCTAGTACCACTCCCTCTTTCCCCATCCCTCTTTTTTTTCCTTCTCTCTCTTTCTTCCCTCTGCCACCATTTGCTCTTTCGTACCTCCAGTCTTTCTAACTCTTCACCCCCCCCCCTCGTTTTCTCTCTCTCTCTCTCTCTCTCTCTCTCACCCCCTGCCAGCCCTCGTCGGATCTTTATCTGGGGCGAGGTGGGAGGGTGGTGATGATGGTGACAGTGATGATGGGCCGTGATGGTGATGGTGGGGGGAGGGGGCAGGTGGTGGGTCGATACCAATGAAACTGAGAGAGAGACAGAGGGCACGGAGAATTGAGGAAGGGGGAGGGAAGGGAGGGATGGAGAAGTGAACAATGAAGAAGGGAGGGAAGGAAGGGATGGAGAAATGAGGTATGGAAAAGGGGAGGGGGTTGGTGAGGTGAGGGAAGGATTAGGAGACTAGAGGGATGTGTGGGATGGGAAGAAAGGAAAGATGGCAAGAAAGGTGATGTGAGAGGGATGGGTGGAAAGGGTAGGAAGAAAGAATATGATGGGGAAGGAAAAGTGGTTGGGAGGGGATAGATGGGGAAGGAAAGGTAGGAGATAAGGGAAGTATGGGGAAGGAAAGGTGGGAGTGAAGGGGAGGATGGGGAAGGAAAGATGGGAGTGAAAGGGGAGGATGGGGAAGAAAAGGTGGGAGTGAAGGGGAGGATGGGGAAGGAAAAGTGGGAGTGAAGGGGAGGATGAGGAAGGAAAGGTGGGAGGGCAAGGGAGGATTGGAAAGGAAGATTGGGAGGGAAGGGAAGCATGGGGTAGGAAAGATGGGGAGGAAAGAGAAAGGAGGTAATGACTAAGTGAAAAGAACTTGTGGGTAATAACGGAAGAAAGGAAGGAGAAAGAAAGGGGGGAATAAGGAAATGAACAAAGAATTGCAACCGGAAGGCGGAGGGAAAGGGAATGAATACAATGGAGTATAGAGGAAGGCAGATAGTAACAGACCCCTGGCTCATGCGGAGCAAGTTGTTGGAGTCGACTGTGAATGTGGTAAGTGTTCACTGGGTCAAAGATAAGGATAGCACAGCGGCAAGGATTTTCCACACTCATATCCCTCCAGTCGAAATCTCCACGAAAATATCAACTGGCTGTTCCTGCAGTATAGGGAGGGAAAAAAAACTATTGGAAATTTCACAGGAAACTGATGGGCGGAAAATATATTTACCTCCACCAAATTCGTTGGTGGAGCTTATGTATTCACCTATGTCTGTCTGTCTGTCCAGACGTTACCTCCAAAAGTTTTCAATGAGTTTCAATGAAATTTTGTGGAAGGGTGGGCCACGGGCCAAGGAAGTGATAAAATTTGGAGGCGGATCCGGATCCGGATCCGGAGTATCCCGGACAATATCTCCAAAAGTTCTCAATGAATTTCATTGAAATTTTGTGGAAAGGTGGGCCATGGACCAAAAAAGAATTAAATTTTTGGGCGCATCTGGATCCGGATCCTATCTCCACGGATCCGGATCTGAATCCATTTTAATGGAAATGGCATTGGCGGGGGTACGGGCTCTCTAAGTGCTTTCTAGTCTTTACTGTGTTAACCTGTAAGAAGGAGAAACACCACATTAACCTCTTCAGTACAATGGCGCCTTCTTTTAGTTAATTCTTGCCACTACCAGATGATTAAAATCAGCTTAATAAAGTCCCTAATGGTGAGAGGGTTAATCAAAGCTGTAGTAAGCCTTTCCATTTGAAAATATATCTGCAGCTGAATGAAGTCGTCTGATGTTCACGAAAATGTATAAACAAGTCAGGGCTGTGGCAACGCTGGCACCAAGTACTGTGTGGTGGCATCTGCCGTGATCTGGATTGGGGAATAAAACATGGATGGATGCAAAGGAGGGAGGGAATGAAGAGGAGGAAGAGAAAGAAAGGGAATGAGGATAGGATTACTTTAGGCAAGGGAAAGAAAAATTAAATGAGGGAAGAGAGCAGAAAATTAAATAAGGATAGGGTGGAACAATGCATTAAGGAAGGAGTGAAAGACACAAGTGATGAGAGAGAGAGAGAGAGAGAGAGAGAGAGAGAGAGAGAGAAAGAGATAGAGTTGGGGAGCAAAGAATGGGGAGCAGGAGAAGGGGGGAAAGGATAGAGGAAGGGAGGAGGGGACAAGTGGCGTGAGAGAGAGCCATCTGTCTCCGTGGTCAGCTCTGCCTCTCTCTTGTTCACGGCCTGACGTCTGACCTCCCAGCCTGCCTACCACCCTTGCCACCTGTGGTCCTTCTTGCTTTACCTTCGTGCCGCAGTATCCTGCCTGCCGACTTCCCTCACTACCTGTGGCTCCATCCTGCCTGACTTGCCTGCTTTTGTTCTGCTTGCCAACCTACCTTGCTGCCTGCGGCTCCCTCCTGCCTTAGCTGCCTGTCTCGGCATCATGCGTGCCTACCTACCTTGCTGCCTGTGGCGTCCTCCTACCATACCTTCCTATCGCAGTATCCTGCCTTACTACCTCCCTCGCTGCTTGTAGCTCTCTCCTGCCATACCATCTGCCTCATTATCCTACCTGCTTACCTCCCGCGTCACCTGTGGCTCCCTCCTTTCTTGGTTCCTGCTTCAGTTTCCTGCCTTCCCCTCGTGTCTTTCATTCCCCCCCCGTTCCTTGTTTTATTGTCATCCTTTTCTTCTGTCACAATACTGTACCTTTCCTCCTCCACTATCTAAGTATTTCGCTTCGTTTTCGTGCCTCTGTATCCTGGTTCATCATTTGCCTTCCTCTTTTGCCTCAGTACTGTACATATATTGCGCTTTCCTGTACCCTCAGTACTCCTCCTTCCCATCTACTATACCTCAGTGATGTGCCCCATTGTCCTGCCTTACCCGCGTACATCACCTCCCTATCCTGTTTTATCATCTTGCCTTACCTTCTACCTAAATTACTTTCCTTATTTCCCCGCCTCATCTTCTTCCTTAATACTTTCCTTTCCCTGTTACCTAAGTACCTACCCTCATCTGTAGATTCAGGAGCATCTCTTACAGCGGCCGGGTTTGTCTGTCACTCTCTAAGACTTTTCGAATCCAAGGTGTTTCACTCCCGTTAATTTTGACGACTCCCCCCCCCCCCACACTTATACTGCGCCCCCAGTGGTCCCATATCTGTCTACTGCATTTAGACTTGTTCTGTCACAGCCTTCTGCCTCTCCCCCTGTCTCAGTACCTTTATTCACTTTACTCCATCTCCCTCCTGCCTGTCCTCCTACATCAGTACCTTTATTTACATTACTGCCTCTTCCCCTACATAAGTACCCTCATTCACAGTACTGCCTCCCCACTCCTGTCTCAGTTCCTACCGTAACCCATTGTCTCCGTCATCATGTCTGTCTCGTTCGCTGCCTGAGGTTCAACCATCCTGCCTCCATGCCTTATGCTCCTACCCCGATATCCTGTCTTTTCTCCTGACTCACCTATAAATCATACCATCCTACCTCACCATCCTGCCTCGTCCCGCTTCCCCAACCATCCTGCCTTACTCAGGTGCTCCAGTCTCCCATCATACCTAACCCTACCGCTTACCCCCACCCCCCACTATCCTGCCTAACCCCACTACCTTACCCTATCATCCTGCCATACCCTCTTGCCTCAACACTACTATCCTGGCTCACCCATACGACCCTCCCCAACCTTACTGCTTCATCCCTCCCATCCTACCTTACACTCCTGCCTCACCATACCAATCTGCCTCACCCCCTCCATCCTGCTTTGTCATCCTACTTAACCTCTACCGTCATGCCTAACCCTACTCTCACCCCAACCATCCTGCCTATTTTTCCTGCTAGTGCCATATCCCTTCCATCCTGCCGATCCTTCCTGCCGTATCCCAACCATACTGCCTGACAATACTGCCTCATCCCTACCATCCTGCCCGACACTACTGTCTCACCTCTACTATCCTTCCTATCCCTACTCTCTCACCCCTGCCTTCCTGCCTCCCCCTCCTGCCTTATCTCTACCATCCTGCCTCCCCCTCCTGCCTTATCCCTACCATCCTGCCTCCCGGTCCTGCCTTATTCCAACCATCCTGCCTTACCTAACCTAACCCTCCACTTCGTCGACCGTCGTTCATGTGCCTCCTTTTCAAATATCCTTAATGGAGCGGAGTTTGAGAGAGAGTGAGTGAGTGAGTGAGTGAGTGAGTGAGTGAGTGAGTGAGTGAGTGAGTGAGTGAGAGAGAGAGAGGGAGAGAGAGAGAGAGAGAGACCGATATACTTTGATGGGAAAATATATAGTCAGAGAATAGCACAGCCGCATAGCCAAAAAATACCGATAAACAGTTGGCCTGGACTAGTGAGGGTGTCATGTGTGGGCAGTGTGGAGGTAGTGTGTGGATGTAAGGAACTGTGCATGATTACAGAGCTGGCCTTGAAGAATTATGACTACCCCTTGACCTTGCATACAGGGACGTAGAGAGAGAGAGAGGGGGGGGGGAGAGAGCATGTAGTGTTTGAGAGGGTGCCTGTACGAGTAGTATGCATCGGGTGAAAGACTGCCTGCCTCAGTGTGTGGGGTGGGGAGGGGGGGAGGTTTGATGTGTGTGTGTGTGTGTGTGTGTGTGTGTGTGTGTGTGTGTGTGATGGCTGTGGTAGAATATTGGTATTAGTGACAGTGGCAGTTTGGTGTGCAGTAGTAGTACTGGTAGTAGGATTAGTGGCGGTGATGGTAGGAAGAATTGGTTAGTAGTAGGCTTTGGTAGGGGTATTGGCGATGGCAGATAGTGGTCTGGTGGTTGGACTGGCGGTAGTTGTTTCAGTAGCGATAATAGTAGAGATGGAAGCAGCAGCAGCAGTAGTAGTAGTAGTAGTAGTTGTAATAGTAGTAGTGGTAGTTGTAATAGTAGTGGACAGTGGTAGCGGTGGTAGAGGTTGTGGTGTTGCTTCGGTAATGGTAGCAGTAAAAATAGAAGTGATTTTAAGTAGTGGTAGATGTGGCAGGAATTTTGGTGGTGGTAGATGTGGTAGGAATTTTGGCAGTGAGGTTTTACCCATATTCAGACGATTTTCCTCATCCTTTGGGGGACCCAGTTTAGTGGGGGGATCAGTGAAGGAATCTTTTAACTTATCTGGTGTGAAAGGTGTCTCCCGTGCTGCGTAAAATCGCCTGGTGGTAGCATGATTATACTTTAGGTGATGGCAGGAATGGTGGTGGTGAATAGAATGGTGAGGGTGATGGTGGGAAGTATGGTACTGATGGCTAGAATGGCGATAGGATGGTAGGAAATTTAGTAATGATGGTAGGAATTGTAGCAGTAGTGGTGGGAGTAATGTTAGTTGTGATAATAGTGCTAGGAGGTATGGTAGTGATGGCATTATTGGTGATGCCGATGGTAGCAGTGGTGGTAGTGGTGGTAGGAATTGTGGTGGTCGTAGTAGTAGTAATGGTAAGCACTGCAGAGATGGTGATAGGAATTACAGTAGTGGCGGCCGACATTGTGGTAATGGTGGAAGTAATTGTAGCAGGAACTGAGGTAGTGATCATTGGAATTAGGGTCTTGGTGGTAGGCTTTACAGAATTAGTGGTAGGAATTTTAGTGTTGGTAGGAATTATGGTAGTGATGAAAGACAAGATATGGTAGTCGTGATTACGAGCGAGAGAGCGAGCGAGCGATGTTTATTCTTAGTTAAGTTTGGAAAAGAGCGGCCCGGCGCGATGCAACCTGACCCGACCGTCACGCTAAGCAGAGCCTAACAACATTACTCGTATATGAAGTTGAGTTGAAATTCTTTCTGCATGTGAGACATTCAACAAATTTTATCAACTAAAAACTCTGCTATAAAGGCGTAGGAACCCTTTGCAATCTAGAGTTTTCCAAGGGAGTGTTGGGCTGTAATCGGTGAACGCCATATTTACGAAATCAGATTTAAGAAATATTTTCCATTCTAACGCTGTGTTAGTAAATAAATATCGGAGATTCCGCCTTTGATTTTATATCAGAGGGAAATTGTGAAAACGTGACGCTCGCTCGCTCGTCACTTGCTCACAAAGCGCACTTTACTGGTAGCAGAAATAATGAAAGAGGAAGTAGGAATTATCGCATATAAAGACAGTGGTGGTGGTAAGAATTGTGGTAATGTTGTGGGTATGGAGACAGTGGTGACAAATTGTGATAGCCGTGGTCGGATTTGTGGTAGTGATGGTAGGAATTGTGGTAGGGATGGTAGTATCAGTGGTAGTGGTGGTAGTAATTGTGGCAGTGGTGGCAGTAGTGGTAATAACTGGTAACTTTGGTAGTAATTGTGGTAGTGTCAGGACTTGATAGTGGTTTAACGATTTACAGTTATAGTAAATAATTATGTAATTTCGGTAGGAGTGACAGGAACTGCTGCAGTATTGGTAAGAATTGTGGTAGTATTGGTACAAATTGTGGTAGTATTGATACAAATTGTGGTAGTATTGGTACAAATTGTGGTAGTATTGGTACATATTGTGGTAGTGTCGGCATGAATTGTGGTAGTGTCGGCATGCATTGTGGTAGTATCGGTATGCATTGTGGTAGTATCGGTATGCTTTGTGGTAGTATTAATAGGAGTTGTGGTAGTATTAGTTGGAATAGTCGTAGCATTGGTTGGAATAGTCGTAGCATTGGTTGGAATAGTCGAAGTATTGGTAGGAATTGTGGTAGTATTAGTTGGAATAGTCGTAGTATCGGTAGGAATTGTGGTAGTATTGGTAGGAATTGTGGTAGTATTGGTAGGAATTGTGGTAGTATTGGCAGGAGCTGCAGTAGTGGTGGTGGCAGTAGCGGTGGAGTGGCCAAAAATTGGATACTGTGGATGGGAGCAGCTTCAGTCATTCCGATGTTTTTAATGCGAGTTCAGAGCCAGAGGCGGATGGGAGAGAGAGAGAGAGAGAGAGAGGACAAAGTGGGAAAGGGACAGAGAAAGTAAGAGTGGGAGACTGGAAGACTGGAAGTGTGCAAGTGTGGAAGAATGAGAATGTGGAAGAGTGGAAATAGGAGAGTGGGTGCGTGAGAGTGGGTGTGGGTGCGTGAGTAGGTGCATGTGCGTGAGAGTGGGTGCGTGAGAGTGGGTGCGTGCGTGTGGGTGCGTGCGTGTGGGTGCGGGAGAGGAGAAGTGGCAGAATGGAAGTTGGATTTAGAGTGGGAGTGAAAGAGTGGATTTGCGAGTTTGCATTTGTGAGTCTGCATTTGTGAGTGTGGATGTGTGAGTGTGGATGTGTGAGGTAGGGTTTGTGAAGTGTGGGTTTGGGCTTGTGGATGTGTGAGTGTTCTTGTGTGAGGTAGGCTTTGTGAAGTGTGGGTTTGTAAGGGTGGGTTTGGAAAAATGAGAGTGGATTTGGGAGTACGGGCTTGGGAGAGAGAGAGAGAGAGGAACCTGGAGTAGGGAAGAGGAAGTTGGAACAGGAGAGAGGAAATCGAAGTGGGAGAGGCAAAACTGGAGTAGGAGAGAGGAAGTCTGAGTGGGAGAGAGAAAGCTGGAGTAAATGAGAGGAAGTGGGTGAGGGAGAGAGGAAGTGTGTGTGGGAGAGAGAAAGCTGGAGTAAATGAGAGGAAGTGGGTGAGGGAGAGAGGAAGTAGGAGTATGAGAATGGAAGCGGGAGTGGTAGAGAGGAAATGGGAACGGAAGAGTGGAAGTGGGAATGGGAGAAAGGAAGTGGAAGTGGGAGGAGGAAAGACGAAGTGGGAGTGGGAGAGAGTGTGAGTATGGGAGAATGGGAGAGAGTAAATAGTGGGTGAGAAAGTGGAGAGGGAATGGAAGAGTGGAGGAGGAGAATGGAAGAGAGAAGGGAAGAGTGGGAAGGTGAGTGGAAAAGAACTGAATGTAGAGAGCAAATGCGTGTAAATGAGAGAGAGAGAGAGAGAGAGAGAGAGAGAGAGAGAGAGAGAGAGAGAGAGAGAGAAGCAGTAGTGGAAGGGCAGGTGGGGACAAGAGGAGTGGATGGGAAAGTGTGTGTGTCTGTGTGTGCCTGTGCCTGTGCCTTTTTGGGTGCACCTGCGTGTGCGTGTGTCAGAGAGAAAAGAAAGATAAGGAGAGGATGTTTGGCAGATACCGTTTTTCCATTGAAAGGAGAGGGAGAGAGTGGGCGGGAGTGAGTGAGTTTCTGTTGAAGGAGAAAATCGGTGAGAAAAAGTTTGAGAGAGAGAGAGAGAGAGAGACGGGGGGGGGGAGGTGTAGGCAAAAAGGCGGAGAATAAGAAGCAGTCAGGGAAGAATATCGTGGTACATAAAGAAAAGCAAACGAGAGAATCAGCAATAGAAGGAGGGAATAACAAGGAAGGAAGCCAAATCAGCATGATCTGGTGGTCTGGGATTGAGTCTGCCTGTGTATTTGGGAACGTGATCTGGGTTTAGGTGCCGTATTCTCTTTGACATAGGAGGCTTCGTAGCCCTTCTTTCTAAGCGATTAGTTTACATATTAAATTGCTATGCAATTATATTTGTCATTTGATGAGAGGATATTACCCGCATCGGTAAGGTTTTATATTTACAATCCCATTCTTTGTGCATCCAGACGATATAAATTTCTCTGCATGACACCTGTTTGTGAGGGACTCGATTAAAGTGCTAACCCCTCTAGCTCGCTGTCTCTCCTTACTTTAAGGGAAAAAATAAAAAACTATTTGAACATCAAGAATAGAATGGAGGTGACGTCCACGGGTTGAATGAGTTAAGAGGAAGTTGTGTCAGGAATTTTACGTCAGGGAAAAGACGGCCCTTTTTCTCGACTCGACATTCCTTCTTTGCCATGACATAATTTTGTTTATCAGGATACGACCAGACAACTCAGGACCGACCTCTCTTAGTCAAGCGATTGTTGAAGGTTGCATCCAACCCCTCCAATTCAACGCCTCCCATAAACTGAAAATCGTCTGGCGATTTTAAGGGTAAAGTAAAAAGAGTTTAGTGCATGGAAAGGTTTAACACCTTTACCTCGATGAGGTTTTTAATTCTTGATATCTCCATTCTCCAGACGATTAAATTCAACTTGAAAGAATCCCAGGAGTGTGGAGGGGTTGGTGAAGGATACGTCAAACCACTCTAGTTCGAAAAGTGTCTCCTACGCTGAATAAAATCGTCAGGAGACGGCAGGAACGATGTAACAGACTGGGGCTAATGTTGAGTTGCAACAAGGGTTAATATGACTGAATGATATTTGGCTGGGCATGCTGACAGAGGCGTGTAGATTTACTCGTGCATTCATCCACCCATACTTAGAAGGAACATTGACTTCCTGTTGCGTAAAAGTTTGTCAGTTACTTTCGCATCGTTCTTGATTTTATTTATTCACTCCAGTCTTCTATCTGTGCACATCCCACTCCTGCATTCTTTCACTCTTGCATTCGTTTACTCATGCATTCAATCACTCGTGCATTCATTTGCTCCTGCACTCACTCCTGCATGTTCTTACTGACTCATGCACTTAAACTTTTACATGGTCGCTTTTGAACACACTCCTATACCCTCACGCTTGCATTTGCTCACTCACGCCTGTGATCTCAGTCACTCATTCACTCACGCACCTTCACTCATGGTATATCGTTGGTGCATTCGGAGCCTCTTTGATTTATTCCTCACACATTAGCCATTGTCACTGTTGGCGAGAATTCAGAGGCATGAATCATTGCCGGACCTTAAAATCATTCATAGTTATTAGAAATCATCATCATCATCATCATCATCATCCAATCCTACATCGCCCCATGAGGAGCATAGGAGCCCGGGGCCAGACAAGTTGGTCCTGACATTTAAGATGAGAGTGACCAGCCTCACTCATCCCTGAGAGGCATTACGTGAGCAGTATACTCCAACCATCCCTTGAATATAAACCTTCACCGGCTCAATCCGATTGGAGCGCTGTAATTACTCACTAAACCACCAGGCGCCAAAATTTGGTTATATTGTTACCACCCAGCTTAGTAAATGGTTTCCTGGTGTACAGGAAACCATTTGGCATGTCACTCAGTGTATTCACCCACAGGCAGAAGGAAGAGGAAAGAATGAAGGAAGGGAAGACAGAAGAGGAAGTGTAACGTCACCCGTAGGCAGAAGCATGAGGAAAGGATGAAGGAAACAAAGACAGAAGAGGATGGAAGAAAAGAAGGATGGAGGAGAGGAAAGGGCGACACCCGAGAGCAGCAATACATCGAGTGAGTGGATGGTGAGCGCCTCCACCTACCGGAAAGTTATTAGAAATATAAATATTAATACGAGTATATGCCTCCGACTCGGACATAGGTTAGGAAGGCCGTCCACCCATTTAACACCAACTGAGGGCTGATCCGCTTCAACATTTACGTCACTTGGCAACTGAGCATCAGCACTCACTATCTGCTTTGTGATATCTTCGGGATAACATATTTTACCTTGAAGATGGTGGTAGTAGTAGCAGTAGTAGTGTTTTTATGACGTTGGTGAAAATGGTGATATTTTATGGAGATGAACAAACTATTCCCAGCAACAGCCTCGATCGAACTCACAATGACTCCACCACCTTCAGGTCCATGATCCATTCCAAGTGCGATCCATCTCCCCTTCTTTGGATTCACACCTTCACTACGATGGGGTTTCTCTCCAAAACTAAATAAAATCATCCGGTGGCAGCAAGATAAAATTCTAATTTCATCGCACTGAAGGAGTTGAGGGGAAAATCCCTCTTTAACTCATTACAGCTCTCCTCTGGCAGCAAGAATTAAAAAAAAAAAAAATCTGAATAGGTTAAAAATGTAATAATCAAGTTTAGCACCGATACTTCTTGTTTACTTAAAGTAATAACATTAAAAAAAGCTATACATTATGAATTCAGTCGATCCGTTGACTCATCTGAGCTAAACTAGTTAAGTATGATGGCGCATTTTTTGTGTTTTTGCCACATATACGCGCCGTATTATTTAGCTTGAATAGACTCATTGTAGCGAAACTGAAACAAACTACGATAACCTCTAAAGCAGAATGAAGAGAATCGTCTAAAAAGTAGCAAGAGTAAACTGAAAAAAAACAAAAGACCACAATATTGAGGTTAAAAATGGTATGAGCTTAGTCTGACAGCGAATACATTGCCTTTCTGTAGACTCGTAGAGGAAGACTGGGATATGAGAGAGAGAGAGAGAGAGAGAGAGAGAGAGAGAGAGAGAGCATTTTGCCAGTCTGTGCAATATCTTCCATCTTCATTATGTCCCATGTCTCCTTGCCACCCACCTCTTCTTTTTCTCTTGCTCTGTTTTCTTTCCCATTTTCTTCCTTCTACTCTTTCTCCCATTCCTCTTCCTCCAGTTTCCCTTCCTTTTCATCCCCCACCTATACGTCCTCTTCCTCCACCAGTTTCTTTTCTTCTACCACCTCCTCCTCCGTCACCATTGCCTCCTCCTCTACCGTTTCCTCCTCTTGCTTTACTATCCTTATCCTTCAACATGTAGAGTTAGATCTTGTAGCCATAGTTTTCTCTAACAAGCAGCCTCGAAAGGACCATAAGGTCTGTTGCTGTTTGCTTTCCTGTGTAATCCTCCTCGATTGCCTCCTCCTTCTCTGCCATTTCTTCCTCCTCTACCACTTCATCCTCCCCTGCCGCATCTTCAAACTCTACCGCTTCTTCAAACTCTAGCACCCACTTCCTCCTCTCCCACCCACTCCTTCTCTATCACTTCCTTCACCTCTACGACTTCCTCGTCCTTTTTCCTTTCTCTTCATCGACCTCCTCCTGCTCCTCCTGTACCAACTCCTCCTCAACCACTTCCATATCCACTTCTCTTTCCACTTCTCCCATTTTTTCTTACTCCTTCAGTTCCCTTACCTCCTCCTCCTCCTCTCCCCTCCCCCCCTCCTCCACTTTCCTTACACTTCCGCCTTCATTTTCTCTTCCTTAACTTTCTCTTCCTCCTCCTTTTCTTTTTTTTTCCTTTTTTTTCCTATGTGTGTGTGTGTGTGTAAATATATATATATATATATATATATATATATATATATATATATATATATATATATATATATATATACAGTGTATAATAATGATTTGGGGGGCGATGAATACGTTAGAGAGCATATAGTAACAAAGATAATAATACCGTTCACCATTGTTAAGACTTACCGCAGAGATGATGGGTCTACTGACAACCAGTGCCGGTAACACAAACCTACAACATGGTCGTAATTAGTGATGCAATTGTCTGAGGGACATCAGCGTCATTCCCCTCAGATGCCGTTACTATTTTGTTGGGTTCTGTTATCAAGCTCCGTGGCGAGGTAAGGTGTCGTATTCTACTGTATATCACATAGGAGGCTTCGTAGCACCCGTTCCTAAGCGATCTGTTGCAAATATTTCACCTGAACATTGTCCTCTGTGCCATTGACACCATTTTACATCATCGTTTACATCAGCAACATACAATAGGACACTGAGGTGTAAGGGCTGGTACACATGCACGGTGTTAACTATCAGTCCAACAGCGCAAAGTGAATCGAACGGTTTGAAAACGTACACTGAGTTAAAACTGTGCATGTGTATGAGCCTTACGTGCAGAACAAACAGCTAAGGCGACTTGGAATACTGCCCCTAGGCGTTGCTGGGGTGGTTGTGTTTGGGGATGTTTGGTGTTTGTATACAGTAGATGGGTGATGAAGACTGATGTATACTCTCTCTCTCTCTCTCTCTCTCTCTCTCACACACACACACACACACACACACACACACACACACACACACACACACACACACACACACACACACACACACACACACACACACACACACTCGTCTCACATTCTCAGCAACGCACTTTAATGCAGAATCCATGTAAACACTTCCTGCCTCACATCTGTACTCACCTAACCACTGTACCAGCATTGATCTGGTGGAAAAGCAAGTTCCAAATAACAGGCATATAGTATTATGTGGATATAGGCGATGATTAGGCCTTGATAATAGTTGCTTTTCTGAATCAATGGTCCTCGTGCAGTATATAGTTATAAATTAAAATATCTGTATAAAAATAAATGTCCACAGAGCTGCAGTTGCCATTCCACCCAAAAGTGTGCCCTCCTCATGTCTTGTAAGTAAATTTATTTAAAAAAAAAAAAAAGTAATAATAATAATTGACACCCTTCCCCTTCCGTCTCTCGGCCTCGCCAAATCCCGACCAAACACTGTGGTTGGTGAGTTATTGGCGTGTATTTGTCCTTATTGATCCAGCCCCAGTCCAGTTACTTCCTTGCCTCATTGTGCTTGCCATGGGTGCCTGTGCCAGTCATGTGTGTCTGAGTGCTGGTTTGATTGATGGCTGGCTTATTCTTGCTAACTTCAGACCATTTTATTACTGTAAAAAAAAAATAATAATCCGTAAATTTTACAGGAAAACACAGTAAATTGTTACGGATCTTTACCGTAAATCTGTTTAACAAGAAAAATCGTGTATTTTAGGTTAGTTTACGGTGATTGTACCGTACCTGTGCTTTATGAAATCGCCACCAGATGGCAGGACTGGTATCAAAACAACGCACCATTTCAATCAACTCGACGGCTGTGCTCGAGTGGAATCGCCTTATTGGTAGTCACTGATTACGTGTATTTATGGCAGTTTGTGCAGGAGATTCCATAATTCAGACTGGTAAGCAGTTTATTGAAATATGATTGAGATATATGGTTAAATTTAGGCAACAAAGGTGATGTTTGTCGTAGCTGAGGCCGAATCCTGGATTATCCTGCTTCAGTGGCCAGTACAAAGCCAGACTACCTCAGTATTATATATTTTTCTCGAACATATACGCCACAGTCTTCTCGAATACTTGAACTTGTCCATCACTCTCTCCATGTCACTCCACAAGCACCTCCAAGGTAACTTGTTTCAACAACTATCATGTTGTTCATACATTCCACAAGCATCGTCTTCGTTTTATTGCTGTACATCAGTGCTGGAACCAACAGACTGTGCAATATTTTCATTCCAGCCCTTCTATTCCACGTTTTCGTCATTGCTGTCAGCACCCTGCTTACTTTTCTTCCATGTAGCTATTTTTCCCATTAGTTCATGCTTCATATTACTATCATCGTTCAAAATACTACATATTTGATAACAGCACAGTTTTCATTTCTGTTCCATTCCCCGTTAACCTACTTTTCTCAGCGTTTTGTTCAAACTATTCGCTGTGATTTTCTCTACATTGACATTTTCTGTCAGACTGTGTACAGTGAGCAACAGTAGTCGTGTCGCGGTTTTGTCCGAAGATTAAATGTAACTCGTGAAACATTATGAACAGTCCGTATGACAGACGGCGGAATGTACCAGACGCTTAGCCCGTTAGCTTATGTTTTCACCAAATTTCACGATACAATTATTGTTGCTTACTTTACCTTCTGCACCACATCTGCTATTAGCACTGCTTCGTGTGCAAAAAAAAAAAAATGGTTTCCACTCACTGCTTCCTCTCTTCAGAGCACTCTTCTGCCAAGTGTGTTCACTTTCACCTCTCCCAGTATTTCACTCAGTGACACACTGAACAACCATGGTGACATGGCACAGCAGTTTTAACCAAACAGTAAAAATGAAATTCACTCAGTGCACCAGCCACTCACAGCTGCTTTTGTTTCATCGCGCAACACCATATGTCTTCAGGTCAGTAAATACTGCGGATATGAACTTTCACAATCCAGCTCCACTGATTAATCCTCCAATCACTTATGATCAGTCTATTTTATGAAGAGCGTTTGGGCGTTGTCGCTCTTGGGGAGTCCCCGACCCACAGTGTTGCCATACTTTGTACTGGGCAACTTAACCCGTCACGTCCCGAGCTATTTTGCACCTCCAACACCCCCCAGTCCCGAGCTATTTTGGAATTTATATTTTTTGGCTAAAACCTCCGCTTTTGGTGAGAAACATCGAAAATTCATAGAGAAATCACTCGCCTGAGGTTTAAAATACTCGATACAGGTAGCAGTACCTCCTTACCTTACTGGGTTTTCTATCAGGCTGGCTCCAAAGAAAACAAGTTCTATGGGAGGGTAACTATTCCACACCACTCATAAATGGTATTTATTTATTTATTTGGTACGAATTTATATGTAGTATGAGAGTATATTGGTTTTCAAATAGTAATATAGGCATTATAAGCATTGTTTCACTCACTAACTCATCAACATACCTGACCTTTTTGGCGACATTACCTGATCATCATTTCTGACTGTTTTTTCCTCTAATGCTATGTAAACTTTGACCTTCACATTGTCATCGATTGGGGTATCACTCTGGCCCTGAATGTCTTTATTGGCGGGGTCACTGGTAAGAGGTGAATTGCCGAGACAATGGCATGCGGGGCTAGGGAGGTTATGTGGTGTAAGGCATTGTCCCTGACTGGCATCTTGCAGAGAAATAGAGGAAGGTGTCCCGTGTTTATGTACAAAAAATTCACGCGCGAAAATTGAAAATTGTGCAAATTATGAGCCTTGCAATTGCATGACGTACCAGTACGTCGACGGGACTAGCTATGACAAAATGTTGCGACGTACCCATATGTCGATGGGATGCCTCGGGTTAATCGGATTAGAGAAAAGGCGCGAATGTCAACTCTCCCTCCCAGCACACCGCTCTCCTCTCTCTCTGCATATAGAAATTGCATTTTTTGTAGATTTCTTTTTTATAAAAAGTCTGCCGTATACGGTTTTATGAATTATTAAAATTTGAGGAAAAGCCTCCTGACTAACCGTCTCTCTCTCTCTCTAGCATTATTTTTTATTATGGCTGTGACTTTCCTAAAGTACGATGTTTTATTTGTGGTTTATAATTTCGATTTATTAAGGGAACAATTATAGGTCCTCTGTCTGCCTTCTCTTATAAAAAAATACCTATTTACATTGTAAATAAGTTCTTTTTCTCTACCGTGGAGCACACGAGAGCGAGCAGCAGGAGTAAGAGCATCCACATCAAGTGGCGGCCAGAGTGGAAATGACCTGGATTAACACGGTCACTCTACCCTTACAAGCGTGGCAACGTTGGAAAGCAACACTGCCAAGTGTTGTGGTATTTATAAAAAGCCTTTGTTATTATTAGAAAAAAAGACATTTATAACATTATATAGCCTTGTTAATTAATTAAATATGCATATACTGTAAATGAACTTTATTTAGAAGTAGTAAATAACTGACATGAGACAGAGAGGTGTACACGTTTGGCAAGAGGCTGCCAATGAAATTCCCAAGAGGGACAACGCCTAAACACGCTTCATAAAATAGACAGACCATAGTTAATTTCAGGTCTTATTATGGTGGCCTTCTCTTGTAAGACTATTAATGTTGACAGATTACTGTGGGTGTTGTTGATGGCTGCCATGTTTATTGTCTTCGTTATTGAAGAGGTGTGTGGAGGGGGAGGAGGGTCAGACGAGGGATGTTGGTTGGAGGAGGGATTGGGAAGAGGGGGGTTGCGTCTTCACTGTGGGATGTGATTGTCGTAGGTGTCCTTTTCGTTATACGGTAAAGGGATTACAATTAATGAAGTGTTGATGATAGTGACAGTGATGATGATGGTGATGATGACTAATATATTAAGGGTGGTAGTGTGTGTTTGACCGAGGCTAGGGTGGAGGTGGTGGTGGTGCAGGCGTGGTGAGTGTGAGGGTGGCGGTGTGGTGGCGTGGTGGATGTTAGTGTGGTGGTGGTGGTGTGGTGGGTGTGAGGGTGGGTTGGGTGGCGTGTTCATTGTGGTGTGTGAGGTATTGAGTACGGCCTGACGTCCCTCCCTCACCCATTGTTTGCTGCACATTGGCTTGTTTGGGGAGGGGGAGGGGAGGTGGCGGGGATTGCTGGAGATGGGGGCCGTAGAGACTGGGAGGAATGGGGGTGGGGGAGGAGAGAATGGGAGGAGTGAGGGTGGGGGAGGAGAGAATGGGAGGAGTGAGGGTGGGGGAGGAGAGAATGGGAGGAGTGAGGGTGGGGGAGGAGAGAATGGGAGGAGTGAGGGTGGGGGAGGAGAGAATGGGAGGAGTGAGTATGGGGGAGCAGTGAGGGTGGGGGAGTAGAGTCTGGGAGGAGTGAGGGTGGAGGAGCAGAGACTGGGAAGAGTGAGGGTTGGGCAGTAGATTAGGAGGACTGTGGGTGTGGGAGTAGAGATTAGGAGGACTGTGGGTGTGGGAGTAGAGATTAGGAGGACTGTGGGTGGGGGAGTAGAGGCTGGGAAGAGTGAGGATTGGAAAATCGAAATTTGGAAGAGGAGGTAGAGTAGACGGTGGAGGGGATTGGATATTGGGATGCGGGGGGCTGGCGACTGGGGGAGAGAGAGAGAGAAGGGGGGGTAGGTAACTAAGTAGAATGGAACTTCGATAATAGGGCATCGGTGAGCTGAGTGCCATTTAGCCTGTTGGATAACCTAACTAAATCTAATCTAACTTAATCAGTCCTAACCCTGTCAGATCTAAACCACTACCTTAACAGTTCCACAAGTAAATTTATGTCGCATTATTATGCTAATCCAACCCAACCAAGTTTATTGTCTCTTAGCCTACAATTTTTAACTAAACTTTTTTCTAAAGTAATTGAGCCCTTCGAAATTTTACCTAACCTGACCTTACCTAACCCTGCCGACATATCAGACCCAACAGCTTATCCGTATTGAAACGAAACCTACCGCAACTTAACCAGATTTACGATAACCAAGAAATTACTTCACACACGAATTTTCGTTTCATTCGATTTGATATCATGTGGACTTGTATACCAAAAGTGATTCATTTCACGGTTGCTTTGGTTCAGGGAGAAATATGGTTTATGTTCTAATGCAGTTCTTGAGGTGAAGCCCCTTTGCGACGCGTTGAGAGGGACAGTTGGAAGGTTTGTCTAATTAATTTGGATTAGGAATGGAGTTTTTTACCGTAATACCTTTTTTTTATTTTTCTTATTTTTTACCGACTCTCTGTAATCCATCCTTACTCCTTTTTCATTTACTATGGTTGTCTACTTTCGCACATTCTTTTTTCTTTGCTTTCTTTTTCATTTTTCCGCTCTCTTGTTCCCTCAACTTTCCTTTTTTTTTTTTTTTTTTTTTTTTTTTTTTTTATCAATCGGTAAAACCCCACCTTTCGTTTTTCCTTCCATTTTTCTTGTACACCATTTTATTAGCCATATGTCATAAAATTTGCTTCTTTACCTTTCTTTATCTCCACTTCTTCTTTTTCACTCTCTTCGCCTCTTCTTTGTTTCGCACACTTCTTTCGTTCGCTGTCCCGCCTCTTTCATGTTTCTTTTGTTCGCACCACTTTTCTTCTTTCATTTTCTCCTCTCCTTTCGTTCACGTCACCTGCGTTTCTTAATCACCCTTAACTTCTAACTTAACCTCTCAAGCTTAATCTTTTCAACTTAACCATTCGAGCTTAACTTTTCCCACTTGTCTACTAATTATCCCCTCTTCATTAACGTTGCTTAAGTAACCTTTTAATTAACCTTTCCTGCTTAACTTTCCACCCAAACCTTTCCAATTTAACATTTTTAAAGTAACCTTCGTCAGTTAGTCTTCCTTAATTAACCTTTCCTTAACTTTTTGCACTAACCTTTAATTAACCATTTTGATTTACCTGTATTATTTAAACTTTCTTAATTAACCATTTACAGTACCTTTTATCGTACTTAACCTTCACTTAATAAAATTTTTATACCTTTACTATATAGCTTTTCGTACGTAACCTTTACTACTTCACTTCTTATACTTAACCTTTCTTACTTGACTTTTCACTTGACTTCTCTTACTTCAGGTTTTACTTGTACCCGACCTTTCTTACCTGCCTTCTCTTACATAGCCCTTCTTACTTAGGCTCTCATTCTTGTCCTTTTACTGTACACAATATTGATTTTGCTATTTTACTCACCCCCATATTTCGTTTTTATCTCGCCCATCTTCCTCTTATTCCACCCATTTTCCTGTTATCCCACCCATTTTCCTGTTATCCAACCCATTTTCCTGTTATCCCACCCATTTTTCTCTTATCCCACCCATTTTCCTCTTATCCCACCCATTTTCCTCTTATCCCACCCATTTTCCTCTTATCCCACCCATTTTCCTCATCCCATCCATTTTCCTCATCCCACCCATTTTCCTCTTATCCACCCATTTTCCTTTTATCCTACCCATTTTCCTCCACACTTTCGCTTATTCTTCCATTCTTCATCTGTAGTTCCTTTGCCCACCCTATTCCTCCATCCCTACCCCCTGCCTCTCCCTCTCCCTCTTCTTCTCCTCTGTCCTCCTCCTCTACCTCCCTTTCTCTCCCTCTCCAGTCCCCTGTCTTGTTCCCCCTTTCTCTCTTTCTCTCCATCCCTCTCCTCTTCCATCTTCCTTTCCCTTTCTGTCTTCCTCTCCCCTCTCCTTCTCCCCTCTTCCTCTCCCCCTTCTTCTTCCTCTCCCCCTTCTTCTTCCTCTCCCCCTCCCTCTCCTTTCTCTCCCCATCGCTCTCCCCTTCCCTCTCCCCCTCCCTCTCCCCCTCCCTCCCTCTCCCCCTCTCCCGGTACCTCCCTCCCTTTCCCCCTCTCCCTATACAGTACCTTCCTCCCCCTCTCCCTACACCTTCCTCCCCCTCTCCCTACACCTTCCTCCCCCTCTCCCTACACCTTCCTCCCCCTCTCCCTACACCTTCCTCCCCCTCTCCCTACACTTTCCTCCCCCTCTCCCTACACCTTCCTCCCCCTCTCCCTACACCTTCCTCCCCCTCTCCCTACACCTTCCTCCCCCTCTCCCTATACCTTCCTCCCCCTCTCCCTATACCTCCCTCACTTTCTACCTCTCCCTCTCCCTCTAATATCGTGCTTCCCATTTCCAGTCACGCTTGGCTCTTCCCTCCTCACTTCTCCCCTCTTTTGTCACTCCGTTCTATCACCTCTCATCCCTTCCCTTCCCTCTTTCTCTTCCAACCTGTTTGTCATCGTTTATTTCCCTATGTTTTTCCTAGTGTATACAGCCCTGTTTTTCCCCACAGTATAACTCTTTTCTGTCAGTACTTCTCTACCTTCTACCTTCTTTATCACAGCTCATTATTCCCCTTCATTTTTCCCCCCTCCTTCTTCCTTCAGTATCCACCACGATTAGTTTCACTTTATGCTATTTTTGTCACCCTGTTATCACTATACCTTCTCCTTATTCTTCCATCTCTTAAAATGACCCAACCCCCAATTCATTACTCGTATTTTCTTATCCGCCTTCCCTTCCCTTTATTCTCCCCCACCTTTCTCTTCCCTTTCTCCACCTCCCTTTCCCTTCCCTTTTCGCCTCCCTCTCGTCCCTTTCCTGCCTTTTGTCGTCTTTTCCCTTCCCCTCCTTCTCCGTCTCTTCCCTACCCTCCTCTTCTCTTCGTTCCCGCTCTTTATATCCTTTATCACCTTCTTTATTCCCGCTCTTTATATCCTTTATCACCTTATTTATTTCTTCTCCCTTTTTTATTCACACACCTCCCTCAGTTTCTATCACTTAAAATTTCCTCCCCTGCTGTTCCCTCCCCTCCCCTCCCCAGGTGTTCCCCTTTCCCCTTTTAATTGTTCCCTCGGCTTTAGTCTTTATCTCCCCTCTTTATTTACACCTTTTATCCCCCTTTATATTAGTTTTTCCATTTAACTTTTAATATCCTTTTTCGTAATATGTCTTTTTCCGTATTTTTTCTCTTTATCAACACGTTATTTTCTTACTGATTTTCGTATTGATTTTCTCCGCCTTTGGAACTTATCACTCCTCCTACCACCCTCTTCATTTTCTCCATAACCCCTTCCCTAGAATGGCGTGTATATATATATATATATATATATATATATATATATATAAAATATTTTAGTTAATTCTTGCTGCCTCAGGACGACTTTTCTCAACTTCGGAATGAGGTTTAGCAGTGAAGAGGTTAAGTAAAATTTTATCTGATTCCTCTCGTTGGAAAATCACCAGAAGCTGAGTAAAAGTGTATGGTGCTTGCAAGAGTCTAGCGCAGAATAGCGTCATGTGCGTCAAGGGGTTAACCTCTGTCTTGCCCCTCCTCCATCCTTTCCATACCTCCTTATTTTTATTAGTATCCTTCTTTCACCTGCTTTATCTCTCATATTTTCCGTTATGGCTTGTCTCCCATTCTCCATCTCTCACCTCGGCTCAGTCCCTCCACCCTCTTTTTTTTTTTTTTTTTTTTTTTTTTTTTTTTTTTACCATACCACCGCTTTTTCGTCAATCATTCACCATCCCATCCTGTATCATCCCATCATTGTACCTTTCTATTACTCCCCCTCCTCTCCCCAGTTTCTCACCCCTACCGGTACCCGACATTTATCTCCCCGCTCTTTACATTATCGTTTATTACCTCCTTTATTGTTGCCCATTTTTGTCTTAACACATTTTTATTAACCATACCTTACTCTCTTCCCCTTACCTCCTCGTATTTCACCTGCCTTTCTTCTCCTTCCTCACTTTCCCTTACACTTTTCCCCATCCCTTTCCCCTTATTGCAGTCCCCTCTCCCCCTTTCCCTCAACCCTTCCCCTCTCGTCCTCCCTCACCCTTTCCTCTCTCCCCCGTCCCTCATCCTCTTTCCCTCTTCTCTTCCCCTACCCTCTCCCTTCCCCTTCCCTCTCCCTTCCCCTTCCCTCTTATCCCCTTCCCCTTCCCTCTTATCCCCTTCCCCTTCCCCTTCCTTTTCCCCTCCCCTTCCCTTCTCCTTCCCCTACCCTTCCCTATTCCCTTCCTCTTCCCTCTTCCCTCCATCTTCCCCTTCCCCTCCCACTTCTCTTCCTCCTTCCTCTTCCCTTCTCTTCTCCTCTTCTCTCTTCCCTCTTCTCTTCCCCTTTCCTATTCCCTTCCCCTCTTCCCTTCCCCTCTTCCCTTCCCCCTCCCTCTTCCCTTCCCCCTCCCTCTTCCCTTCCCCTTTCCTCTTCCCTTCCCCTCTTCCCTTCCCGTTCCCTCTTCCCTTCCCGTTCCCTCTTCCATTCCCTTCCCCTTCCCTTCTCCTTCCCCTACCCTTCCCTATTCCCTTCCTCTTCCCTCTTCCCTTCATCTTCCCCTTCCCCTCCCACTTCTCTTCCCTTTTCCCTTCCCCCTTCCTCTTCCCTTCCCGTTCCCTCTTCCCTTCCCCCTCCCTCTTCCCTTCCTCTTCCCGTTCCCCTTTCCCTTCCTCTTCCCGTTCCCCTTCCCCTTCCCTCTTCCCTTCCCCTTCCCTCTTCCCTTCCCCTTCCCTCTTCCCTTCCCCTTCCCTCTTCCCTTCCCCTTCCCTCTTCCCTTCCCCTTCCCTCTTCCCTTCCCCTTCCCTCTTCCCTTCCCCTTCCCTCTTCCCATCCCCTTCCCTCTTCCCATCCCTTTCCCTTCCATCTTCCCATCCCTTTCCCTTCCATCTTCCCTTCCCCTTCCCTCTTCCTTCCTGACCCCTTTTCTCTTCCCTTCCCTCTTCCCTTCCCTTCCCTCTTCCCTTCCCCTTCTCTCTTCCCATCCTCTCCCCTCTTCCCATCCTCTCCCCTCTTCCCATCCTCTCCCCTCTTCCCATCCTCTCCCCTCTTCCCATCCTCTCCCCTCTTCCCATCCTCTCCCCTCTTCCCATCCTCTCCCCTCTTCCCATCCTCTCCCCTCTTCCCATCCTCTCCCCTCTTCCCATCCTCTCCCCTCTTCCCATCCTCTCCCCTCTTCTCATCCTCTCCCCTCTTCCCATCCTCTCCCATCTTCCCTTCCTCTCCCCTCTTCCCTTCCTCTCCCCTCTTCCCATCCTTTCCCATCTTCCCATCCTCTCCCCTTTTCCTTTCCTCTCCCCTCTTCCCTTCCTCTTCCCCTTCCCCTTTCCCTTCCCCTTCCCCTTTCCCTTGAACTTCCCCTTCCCCCCTTCCCCCTCCCCTTGAACTTCCCCTTCCCCTCTTCCCCCTCCCCCCGGCACAAACTGACCTTCGCTTTATAATCTGCGGTGGTATGTGAGGCCCAAGTTGGGGTTATCGGTGACCTTTTGGGTTGGAAGGCCAGAGAGAGAGAATTTGTGTGTGTGTGTGTGTGTGTGTGTGTGTGTGTGTGTGTGTGTGTGTGTGCGCGCGCGCGCGTGCTTGCGTGCGTTCGTGTGGTGAGTGGGATTTGCCTATTGAATGCCTATGATGAATAGAGAAGCTGTTTGGTCAGTGGAGCTTAGTTGAATGTTGAATATTGGTGTGTATGAGGTGGGTGGTAAAGTGATGGCAGAGGGTATACGCTGGTTCAATAGGCAAATGAATAGTGAATGTAATTGGTGACTGGGAAGGTGAATGAGGTAGTGAGTGAGTGCGGTTGATTGAGAGGTTTGGAGTGTGTGTATATATCTATCCATGTCTATCTATTTATCTAATTATATATATATGTATATGTATATATGTACAGTATATATATGTATACCGGTATATGTGTATATACTATATATATGTATATGTGTATCGTCATCATCATCCATCACAAGTCCACTGCTGAACAAAGGCCTCCCCCAACCTTCTCCACGAATTCCTTGATTGAGCCAATCTTTGCCACGTTTTCCCTGCAAATTTGTCTATCTCATCTCTCCACCTCCTGTCTGGCCTTTTTCTGCTACGCTTACAATCTCTTGGTGTCCAATCAGTTAACATCTTGCTCCATCGATTATCCCTTACTCTTGCTACATGGCCTGCCCACCTCCATTTCTGTTCTTTTATAACTTCTATATTATCTTTGACTTTAGTCTGCTCTCTCACTCAAGTTGATCTTTTCCTGTCTCTTAAAGATATTCCCAACATTTACCATTCCATTGCTCTCTGAGAACGAATTAATTAATTTTCCATCGATTTTGTCAGTTTCCAAGTCTCACAACCATACGTCATTGCTGGAATTGTACATTTGTTATATACTTTTCGTTTCATACAAACTGGCATGCTACTTTTCATAATGTACCTATGTTTACCGAAAGCTTTCCATCCAATTGTAATGCGTCTTTTAATATCGCTATCATTATCTTTCGTTAATTTTGGTATTTGTCCCAGGTAATTGTACTCCTCAACTTTTTCAAGAATTTCTCCACTTATTCTGATGACGCTCTTTGGTGTTTGAGGATTAAACAGTTTTA
>NC_136982.1:28381551-28416551 GCF_032717465.1 Coenobita brevimanus
GTGTGTCGGTATGACGTGTGTAGGGATGCGTGCAAGTCTCTTAACACGTTAAATGAGGCGGTGTGGTGTTTATTAACGAGTCAAAAACATCATTAACCACCTAATACCACGGCATTTATTCTAATTAAGAGAAATGCTGTCCTAAATGGCCTGAGATAATTAAGCTTGTTATTAGGTTAGAGTAATTTAAAATTATTCCCTGGTCTGCCTCAGCACAGCAGCAGTGCTAAGGTAATTAATGGCAGTGCTGTTATGCTGTTATCGTAATGGATTCTCATGTAACCTGCCAGTGTACCAACCACCTCTAACACACTTTTCAACCACAGCCCAACCACAACTTCCATCATCACAGTCTGCGGCAATAGTCACGGCTGTTACTGTGTACAGTCAGTTACTGCAGTCTAGTACCACAGCTGTCACAGTCAAGAGCTACCACATTGTACCACAACTCCCACAGTCTGCTGTCACAACTACCACAACTGTTACCACGATTACCACATTCTGCTGTCACAGCCCCATCATTGTTATGATAATTTACAGCTTCAGCCACACCCACAGGAATGTAGTCTCATGCATAACTGCCACAGTCTGTTACAACTACCACAGTCGGACACAACAACTGTCTCGGTTAACGACAGTCACACCTACCACAATCAGCAACCCAGCCACAGTTACCTATCTGCAACCAGAACTACCACAGAAACCACAAACAGTTGCATCCATAGGTATCATTATTACAGTCTATAGTTACATCCTACCGCTACAGCCCCAATAGTCTGCAAGTACAGTCTTCACCTTCTGCCACAATTACCTCATTCCACAGCTACAGCCTGCAACCAGAACCACACCCATCAGTCTGCAACCACAGCCATCAGTGCCACCGCAAGAGCTACCACACATGCAGCACACGTCCATACAATACAGCCACCACACCACAGCTTCTAGCCACAACTAACACCATCACAATACCTTTAAATAGGTCCACCAGGATGAATATTCACGTTCACCACTACCACAGCTATATCAACCACCGTGGACATCACTGGTAGCTACAGTTACCATTACCTTTACCACAACCGTTGCCTTAATAACCACTACTGTTCCATCATCACCACCAGTTCTATCATAGTTCACACCACTATTACCAATACCATCACCACCAGTATAAAATTACACGATACAGCCACAACGACCACTATAACAGCTACCATCAACCACTACCACCCAGAAGACAAAACCACTACAACAACTATTACCATAGTCGCTACAACCACTATTCCCACCATCTCCAATCCAGCCACGTAGACACAGCAGCCACAACGCACAGTAACTTGCCGAGAGAGAGAGAGAGAGAGAGAGAGAGAGAGAGAGAGAAATTACCATTCCTGCGTGAAATAATTTGCTACGATTGGATATTTAAAAGCGCACACAAACTGATTACATGCATATCAAATTAGAATACATACATACATTCAGTATATATACATGCATTCAGTACTTACATACCTACATACATTTATTTCATTTTACATGGATGCATTCAGTACTGTACATGTAGAGGTGAATGGTATGTAGGAGGACTGCTGGGCCTTGATAGCAGGCTGTGAAGCCTATGCCCAGAGTCGGACACATTAAAAAAAGAAAAATACCCACATACATACATTCAGCACATGCACACATAGTCAGTACATACATAGATTTAGTACATGACAGTATATACATTAATCCATACTTTTCATCATCAAAGCATTCTTCAACCCTCTTTATATTAACCCCTTGCCGAAGGTGACATGTATATATTTTGATGCCCCCTCTAGATGATCTTATTCAGCTATGGCAACCCTTGATCTATAGAGGTCCGATATAGGTATTATGAATCCCATCACACCTGGACGCTTCCTTAACTTGTATAAAATCTTCTGGATGTACCAAGAATGAAATCAACGCCATTTAAATGAAAAGGTCGAGTTCGTACACGTACATACTTGCAGCATACATACGTACATGCAGGCATACATACATGCATATACTCTATACACAGATATATACATACACGCATACATGCATGCATACATACATACATACATACATACATACATACATACATACATACATGGTGTTTAAACATACACACCCGGCCTAACCTTAATGTAAACATAAGCTTGCATTTCCATGCGGATACAAACACATTAAGTTGATTATCCTCCATTACACACACACACACACACACACACACACACACACACACACACACACACACACACACACACACACACACACACACACACACACACACGTGCGACCTTTAGAACTTCCAGTCATTTTTGCCATTCTTTTAAATTCATTTTCCCTGTGGATGAATCTCTTGACTTTCTTCTTCCCTCCCCCCTTGGCATTTTCTCCCCTCTCTCTCTCTCTCTCTCTCTCTCTCTCTCTCTCTCTCTATCCCCCTTATTTCTTTTCTACCTTCCTTCTCTCCACTCTTTCCCTCTTTATTTTCTGCCCTCCGTCTCTTCGTCTCTCCCTTCCCTGTCTGTTTCCTATCCTCCTTCCTTCAGTCTCGTCTATCCTCCTTCATTACGCCACACCTGTCTACCTCATTCCTCACACCGCCCGACTCCTTTCTTTGTTTCCTCTCATCTTCCATTTCCTTTCCCATCAATTCTCATCAGTTTGCTAGCCATCCTTTTCCTTGTTCCGTTCCATATCTCTTCGTTTCAGTTTTCTTTCTTTCTTTCTCTTTCTTCTTCTTCCCTCCATCCTTTTCTCTAATCTGCTTTTGCTTTCTTTTCAAATTCCTGTATTTTCATCCTTAATCCTTTTAATCCCTCGTGTTTCCTCCCTCTGATTTTCCTTTTCCCTATTTTATTTCTTTTTTGTCATAATGTCTAAGTCCTCCTTGCTTTTCTTTCCCCATTTCTCTCTCCTCTCTCTCCTAACCTTCATCTGTTTCCCTTCTTCCATCTATGTTTTCCTACTTCCGTCATATTTCCTTCCTCGTTTCCTTCTTTCCTAAT
Organism: Coenobita brevimanus; assembly: GCF_032717465.1. Classification (NCBI taxonomy): domain Eukaryota; kingdom Metazoa; phylum Arthropoda; class Malacostraca; order Decapoda; family Coenobitidae; genus Coenobita; species Coenobita brevimanus. The sequence continues at coordinate 28,384,569 of NC_136982.1, forward strand.
TTCATTCCGTCTTCACTCTCTCCTCTCACTCGTTTCTTCCCCATTCTACTCCTTGTCTGTCTTCCTACCTTTCTCCCTCTCTTCTCCTCCTCCCTCCCTCCCTCCTTCTGTTCCTTGTTCCCACTGTTCCTCTTTTACTCCCTGTATGTCCTTCTCTCCATCCCTTTTTTCTCTTCCTCCCGGCCCCCTACCCACTAATCTTCCTTCTCTCTCATATCCCTTCCGTCTTCTTCAACAGCTTCTTAAAATCTTCCTCATGGTCTTCAGCGAGGTAATAAAGAAACAGTAGATTTCTCCCCACCTACTGTACCTACGGAAATGTGAGGGATTCGAATCAATTAACCAGACCCTACTCGTGGCCACGGTGTCAGGTGAAGGTGCAGATTCCGTAGCAAGGTCAGGGAAAGGGTGTGTGTGAGTGATGGGAGGGATTTTTGTCTGAAGTGTGTTCCTATATTTTTCTCCTATAATACTATTCTCTTTTCACTTACCGTATATTTCATTTATCATCATCTTTCTATCATCATCTTATTTCTCTTCCCTTCTTGTTCTTTAGTTTGTTTTATCCTATGTCTGTATATATTTTTGTTATTTCCTTCCTCATTGCCTTTTTCGTAGTACACACACACACACACACACACACACACACACACACACACACACACACACACACACACACACACACACACACACACACACACACACACACACTCTCTCTCTCTCTCTCTCTCTCTCTCTCTCTCTCTCCCCCCCCCCATTGTGTTCTGTTTCTCTTCACTGTGCTGTGCTCCTCTCTAGGTCTTCTTTTCCCTCTCTGTGCCGTGGATTTTTTCTGTTCCTCTTCTGTTATCCCTCATTCGTCGTCTTACTTCTCCTCTCAGTTCTGCTCATTTTCTTGCCCTTTTAGATTACTTATCTTTTCTGCTTCTAGCCTACCTTCCCTTCCTTCTTCGTTCTCCCTCCAATCATTACATTCCTTTCCCTTTTCATCTTTCTCCCTCCTCCCATTTTCGCGTTGCCCTCTCCTCCTCCCTCCCATTTCTCCTTTGCCCTCTCCTCCCTCTCGTTTCCCTTTTGCCCTTACCCTTTCTCTTTCTCCTCTTTTCTCCTTTTCTTTTCATCTTTTTGCCTCTCCCTTCCTCTTTCTCATTTTTCTTGCTCCTTCTTTTCCCCTCATTCCCTCCCTCGCTCCCCAGTGTCTCCTCATTCCCTCCCTCCCTCCCCAATGTCTCCTCATTCCTTCCCTCCCTCCCCAATGTCTCCTCATTCCCTCCCTCCCTCACCGGTATCTCCTCATTCCCTCCCTCCGTCACCGGTGTCTCCTCATGCCTTCCCTCCCTCACCGGTGTCTCCTCATTCCCTCCCTCCCTCCCCAGTGTCTCCTCATTCCCTCCCTCCCTCCCCAGTGTCTCCTCATTCCCTCCCTCCCTCCCCAGTGTCTCCTCATTCCCTCCCTCCTTCACCGGTGTCTCCTCATTCCCTCCCTCCGTCACCGGTGTCTCCTCATTCCCTCCCTACCTCCCCGGTGTCTCCTCATTCCCTCCCTCCCTCCCTCACCGGTGTCTCCTCATTCCCTCCCTCCCTCCCTCACCGGTGTCTCCTCATTCCCTCCCTCCCTCCCTCACCGGTGTCTCCTCATTCCCTCCCTCCCTCACCAGTGTCTCCTCATTCCCTCCCTCCGTCACCGGTGTCTCCTCATTCCTTTCCCCCTTTCCTTTTCCTCTTGTTCCCCCCTTCCTTTTCCTCTTGTTCCCCCCCCCTTTTCCGTCTACCCCTGTTTCCCTTTACCTTCCCCTTTCCTTTCATTCTGCCTCCATTTTTACCTTTCTTCCCCTTCTCCCTCCCTCCGTTTGTACCCCACACCCTTTTTTTCGTCCCTCCATCCTCATTCTCCTTTCTCCATCATTTTCCACTTCCACTCTTTTCCTCTGCCTCTCCCAGTAGCCTCTAATTATGGAGCATTTTCTAGGTCCTTGCTTTGCTGGCATTGTTTCTTCCATCCCAGGTTTATATGGAACTCGTACTCTTGTTCTTCTTTACCTATATTGTAAGTTTTTTTTTTTTGTACCTTTGTTTTGTTAGATTCTTCTGTTCTCCACTTTTTTTTTGTTACTTTGTTTTTGTGTTGGTTCTGTTGGCTTTTGGTTATTATTTATGCCAAATTTTATGTTGTAAGGTTTGTTCTGTCGATGTTTTTCCCGCCTCTATCCTTAAATTTTCTTCTATTGTCGTTTTTTCCTTCGGTGACAATCATTCTTCTGTCTGTAGTGTTATGTCACGCATATCTGTGGTTTATTTGGTCGGCTTTTGTGCGCCAACCCCGTGACTAAGATTGTGTGTTTCTCGTTTAATCATGCAGCCACTAGATGATTTTATATAACACAGGATGGATTTATACCAGTTAAATAGTTACGGAGAGCTGTATCTAGCCCTCAGGTTGAAGATGCTGCTAAGCTGAATAAAGTCACCTGTAATAGCAAAAATAAGATAAAAAAAAAATCCATTGGCCTGAGCGGGTTAATTATTGTTTTCTCATTCTTTAGTCCCTTCCTTTTATTTTAGGCAGATTAGAATGTTTGTAATTATTTATTTATTTTGTTGTTGTTGTTGCTGCAGGGTATATCTGCGTTTATACATTATTTCTCATTTGTTCATGTCCTTTCTTCAGATGTACGAGAATTCCTTTTTTTTATTTTATTATTCCCTCTTTATGAGTTTTTCTTGTATTGTCTTCCTTTGTAATTTTTTTCGTTCCTCCTTTTTGATTGCTAATCTATAATCTGAAACTTGTGTGGGTGTCTTTGTTGTCATTATCTTTTTATTACGTGTTGATGTAGATTTGTTAATGCTGATAATTATTTCTTTTATTCCGGTTTTCTCATTTTTTTCATGTCCATTTAGTCTTTTTTTTTTTTTCCTTCGTTGACTGATATTTTTGTATATTTGGATTTTGTTTGTTTTCCTGGCTATATAATTGATGCAAGTATGTTTTCCTTGTTTCCTTGTCATTTTGTTATGTTTTATTGTAGAGAAAATTTAGGTGGTGGCGACCATCATCCACTCACTTGATGTAGTGCTGCGTACTTCCTTAGCTTTTATCATTCTTTTTCTGTGCCTGCCCTCCTCTCATCCTATTTCTCCTATCTTTCCTGTCACTTCTTATTCCTTTTCTTTCCTTTACAGGTGGCTTTACATTGAGTGACAAGCCAAATGGTTTCCTGTAAGCCAAGAAACCATTTACAGCGCTGGGTGGTAATCATATAATCAAACCATACGTGCTCCTAACGTGTCAACAAGTGGGTTGGTGGAGAGTTGGTGCCCCTCCCTGTAAAACAACTAACTCAGTGTCAAATGGCCACCCTTTACGGGATTATGGTGTCTGGCAATAGATAGATAGAGAAAATTTGTCGATAGTGTCATTCATTGTTATTACACCGTGCCTGTTTCCTCATCTGTTCACCCCATGCCGTAGTGAGTCTTATTACCTTCCTTGGAGACTGATATCTCCCCTTTTCTTGTATCTTATTTGTCCCCTTATTCCTTACTTATTTTGGAGAGTAATTTATATTTTCGCTGTCATTATCTCTTGATCTGGTAGTTTTTAATGAAGTTTACATTAGTTTTATCTTGTTTGTACACTCTTTGTTGTAACGTTTTTCGAGTTCCATAGTTACTCTCCCTAATTTTTTTTATTCAGCTTCGGATTTTTATTATTTAAAAATTGGATTAGTTATGATATTCATGAATCACTTCAGTTCGAGATCATTCTTAGCTTCAGTAAAATCGAGGAGGTATCAAGAATAAACTATAGAAAGCCATCATAGTGAAGGGTTTAATCCGTTTAATCCGGTGACACATTATTGGTATGGTAATGATACCGCCAAATGAATTTATTCAGCTTTGGGAAACCCAATTTAAGACGGTAAGTGAACAATGGCTGTACTGAACCCCGTTTTAATTTTGTAGGTATATCCCAGACTGACTGTAACCATCTGGTAGTAGTAAGAATAGCTGTAAAATGCGTCATGAGATTGAATGTGTTGAAATATCCGTACGTAACTGGTGCGCGTTGTTTACTGTACCTCATACCAATTAATCTGGCCAGGCATGTATGGCAACACTGTTCCTGCCGAGATTCTGATTGGCTGGAGGTGTTTGTTCGATTTCGTTGTTGCTAAAACTGATACTCTTTATATTATCAGATGTGATACTGAGTTTGTCGACAGTACAATCGTCCAAAGCAGTAAGAAATCCTTTATATACTTATCAACAATGAATTTTTCGTAGGAAGATAAAGATATTGAGTCAACAAAGTATTATAACAGTCCAAGTCAAGGTCAGCATTCGAACAATTCCTTTAAATCTCCGACATTCCGTAATATAACAGAAAATTAAGGAAACCTGCTTAATCTAAGCGTTGGTATAACACACATTTAAATTTTAAGATCAGTCCGCACCTTAAATCGTGCCACAACTCTGAATAATTAAAAATTCTAATGAAAAGACGAGTTCTGCGGGGAGGGAGATTTGAAAAAATCGCGAAAAATCAAAGTAGGCTAAAGGAAAACTATTTCATTATATATCCTCTATTATCACAGTACGGACTGATCTTAAAATTCAAATGTGTTATGCCAACGCTTAGATTAAGCAGGTTTCCATAATTTTGTTATATTACGGAGTGTCAGAGATTTGAAGGAATTGTTCGAATGCTGACCTTGACTTGGACTGTTATAATACTTTGTTGAATCAATATCTTTATCTTCCTACGAAAAATTCATTGTTGTTAAGTATATAACGGATTTCTTATTGCTTTTGATGATTGTATTGTCGACAAACTCAGTATCACATCTGATAATAAAGAGAGTATCGGTTTAAGCAACAACGAAATCGAACAAACACCTCCAGCCAATCAGAATCTCGGCAGGAACAGTGTTGCCATACATGCCTGGCCAGATTAAGTGGTATGAGGTATAGCAGTGTAATAGATGAAGCAATATGTCGGTGTAATTCGTCAGGGAAAAGTGTAAACCTTTCTGTGTGTCACGGTAGCTACAGTGGAGCTGCAAATGCCTCAGCGACACATTTATTTTTAGGTTACATTGGACACTTCGTAGCACCTCATTCTCAGCGATTCATTTTACAAATTACTCTGTTTTTATCCTCTTATACCCGTATTTCACAGAGGTTATTTGTGTCGGTATCAGTAATGTATGCATAACGTAAACGAGAACGTCCTGATGTAGTGTGCTTGATAAATCAGTAATAGAGCCATGAAGTCACCAATACGTTCTAATAAACGAACCTTATTCCTAACCCAACATCTCCATTAAACGACCCGTATTGTTAGCCCAGTACCTCCAACAAAACGACTCCATATTCATAACCCAGTGCCAACAATAAGGCGACCCGTATTCATAACCCAGTACCACCAATAAAGCGACCCGTATTCACAACCCAGTGCCACCAGTAAAGCGACCCGTATTCATAAGCCAGTGCCACCATTAAAGCGACCCGTATTAATAACCCAGTGCCACCAGTAAAGCGACCCGTATTGATAACCCAGTGCCACCAGTAAAGCGACCCGTATTGATAACCCAGTGCCACCATTAAAGCGACCCGTATTGATAACCCAGTGCCACCATTAAAGCGACCCGTATTGATAACCCAGTGCTACTTATAAAACATGTATTCTTAACCTAAAAGGACGATGACGTATTGTACACTGATGCTCTTCCCAGAGACTGAAATTGTCATCGTCCATTGTTGTATCACTTACAGTACTTCCGAGAGTACAAGGCCGGGACTGGGCTATTCTGTCCAGATACTTGAGGGGAGGATGTCCATTCAGTTGTCCCTGAGTGGCAGTATAAGAGCAGTATTATTCGTCCATCCCTTGGAACTGGCAAACGCTAATGGGACGACTTCAGGTTGTAGCGCTGTAACCAAAAAATCGATAGGCGTCCATTTATTGATTATATGCTTACTACACAATGCAATGATTTTATGGAATATAATCTTGCCACTCAGTGTAGAGCCACCTATAGCCAGCACCACATAGAGTGGATGGTACCCCCTTCCCCCCTACTATTACCCAGCCTGCGAGCCTATCAGGCAGGGTACGATTACTTTGTGTTTGGCCAGGCCATCAGTAGCTCCTTTGTAAAAATTTGACCGTATTTATAAATTCCCTAAAGCTGAAATCATGTAGAACTTTGCCTATATATAATTCTGCCATCACTTATGCAGCTACCAAGCATTGCTCAATTGAGTTAAAATGAATTTGAGGGGAAAATATACGAAAAACAAAATCTGTGATGGATGTACTCTGTTATGAAGACTTCCTCTGTATCTGCTAACTCCTTTATAACTGCTTTCTCTGGTCTAGTACCTGAACCTCATCCTCTAGTCGGCCAGCGTTACTTCCCTGGCCTGTCTCCCTTACTTCTGTCCCCTGCAACCTCTCCAACCATTCACACACCACCCTCTGCAACTCTCCTTTCCCCTCCCTCCCACTTCCTTCTTCCCCTGTTGTTTTGCCAGGTATTCCCACTCCTTACATACTTTCCTCTTCCACTCCCAGTTTCCTCCCTGTCCCTCACTACCCCCAATCCTCTCTCTCCATCCCTTCCACCAATCTTCTTCCCCAGCCTCCCTCCCTCCCCACCAATCATCTCCCCCCCCTCCTCTCTCTCTCTCTCTCTCTCTCTCTCTCTCTCTCTCACACACACACACACACAAACATGGTGTGGTTGGGCGATGAACACACACACATCCTCCCTTTCTTCAAAGGACTTCGCAGCCGGAACCCTCACCATCTTTTATATATCATTCTCTCTCTCTGCGTGGATCTGATGCCTCACACACACACACACACACACACACACACACAGGTCCACACACAAGTCTTGGAACACAAGGCCACACACACACACACACACACACATCGGTCTCCCTTTTGCTTCAAGCTACAAAGCTCGCCTCCTATTTATATATCATATAACTCTCTCTCTCTCTCTCTCTACTCTCTCTCTCTCTCTCTCTCTCTCTCTCTCTCTCTCTCACACACACACACACACACACACACACACACACACACACACACACACACACACACACACACACATCCTCCCTTTCTTCAAGCTAGCTACCCTCCTTTTTATATATCATTCTCTCTCTCTCTCTCTCTCTCTCTCTCACACACATCCTCCCTTTCTTCAAGCTAGCTACCCTCCTTTTTATATATCATTCTCTCTCTCTCTCTCTCTCTCTCTCTCTCTCTCTCTCTCTCTCTCTCTCTCTCTCTCTCTCACACACACACACACACACACACACACACACACACACACACACACACACACACACACACACACACACACACACACACACACACACACACACACACACACACACACACATCCTCCCTTTCTTCAAGCTAGCTACCCTCCTTTTTATATATCATTCTCTCTCTCTTTCTCTCTCTCTCTCTCTCTCTCTCTCTCTCTCTCTCAGTCCTTTCGTCCTCCCACCCATCCCTCCCTCCCTTCTCTCCAACCCTCGTATCCTCCCCTCCTTTCCTTCGTCCCTCCCGCTCTTGCTTCTTTCGTTTTGTCCGTCCTAATTTTTTTTCCCTCTCACTCACTTTCGTGTCCTTCCTCCTCCTCCTTCATTTCATTCCCATTTCAGTTCCTTTCTTTCCTCCTTCTCTTCCATCCTTTCTTCCTTCTCCTCCTTCCTCTCTTCATTCTCCTCCTTCCTCTCTTCATTCTCTTCCCTTCTTCTCCCACCTCTTCCTTTCTTTCTATTCTTTCTCCCCTATCTTCACTCGAGCCTCAAGCAACCTTCATTCCTTCCTTCATTTGTATTCTCTCTCTCTCTCTCTCTCTCTCTCTCTCTCTCTCCAGTCAGAGGAACGTAATGGCTGCCGTAATGGAGTTGTGGCTGGCGCGGAGAGAGAGAGAGAGTATAAAGCAGGTTCAGTAACTATAATTTTCACCCTTTCTCTGTCACTATACCCAGCTAATCCAGTCATAATCTAATCTCATTCACGTGACTTGTCCTCGCAGGTGTTAGGCCGTAGTAACACCTTCACGACGAGGACGGCGTTTGTTCTATTTTTTTCTACCGTCAGACAGTGCAGGTGAGATTTTTCCACCTGGAGGAGTTAGATTCAGCCTTCATTAACCCTTTCATGAATAGAGGTTCTTCGTACGTTGAATAAACTTGTCTGGAGGTAGCAAGGTAAAACAGATCACCGTAATGAAAGGTTAAGCCAATATAGATTTCGATTACGGTAGCCTCAGTGTTAAAAATTAAGTTTGATTAGATTGAGGTGGGTTATGCTTGGTTGTTTAACTGATAAAATAACAAAATCAGAGTTCAAAAGATTAACCTAGGTTAGGTTAGGTTAGTAATGGCTTGGTTAGGTAAGGTTACGTTAGGATAGGATAGGTTGTTAAATTTGGCATGGCATGACTTGGTTTGGTTTGGTTTGAGAGAGAGAGAGAGAGAGAGAGAGAGAGACGGGGGGTGAGGGAGAGGGGGAGAGGGAGAGAGAAAGGAGGAGATAAAATGGGGGTGGAGATATCGGAAGGAGCGATACAGAGAAAGACGTGAGGTTGGAAGAAATGGAATGTGTGATATTAAGGACAACTGTGAGGGAGGGTTCTGTAGAAATGATTGATGAATGATTGATTGTTTTTTTTTAATGAGGACTTCATGAAAAAAAGAAGGGTTTAAAAGTATAAAGGAAGGAAGGAAGGAAATTAAGACTAACAGAGGCAACACCGATGGATGTGGGAGGTGTGAGAGAGAGTAATGGTTGAAAGAGACATACCAAGCAAGAAAAACTGAGAGTAAAAAAGTGTGTTGCAGTAGGCGTATTCCAGTTTGAAATGAGAGGAACTGAAAGAGTTGTATAATAGAGTAGAGGCATTGTGAGTTGACAAACCCTTGACCTTGGGCACAGGTTTTCTTGGCAGTTTTTCTTTCTGTGTGATGAATGCGATGTGTGTGTATTCATTGCCCTTGATTCTCTCTGGCTTTTGAATGCAGTATGCATGTGGGGGCAATAATTTACATTTACCTTTTGAGTGCAGTATGAGTATAAAGCCAACAGTTATAATCAGGGGTTGCATTGACACATTTTGCTTTAATCTAGGTTGCATTATGGATGCAAATTCAAGCATTTCTATCCATTATGGTGATGCTTGTAATGATGGGTGACGGAAGGAAGAAGAGAAGTGTTGTGTGGTACTGATTTGGCTACACTGTTGTCGAGATGGTGACCGATGTGGATGAACTTAGGGGAAGGTATCGTGCACTAGATACGGACAGTTATTATACTAACGCTTTGAGTGCGGAGGCGTCTTTCATTTAATTCTTGCAATAGCAGACTGATTTCTTTAACTCAGAGACCCATCGTAGTGGATTACACTCTCCTTGAACCCATTCAGTACAGTAACGTCTTCGTGTTTTTGTTGCCACCAGACTATTTTTTTTTTTAACTGTCCTTGACTCTTAGTTACGTTAGTCAAAACTTATTATCATAGGAGTGTAATACTGTTTGGTAGTGAGATCTGGGCAGTAAAGGAAGAGGATATGCGCAGGCTCAAACGTACAGCAATGACAATGATTAGGTGGATGTGCAGTGCGTCCCTACGTGCAAGGCCTGGGGGAGGTTGGGGGCTGGGTTTACGATGGAAGAGTTGAGAGGTAGGATGGGACTGGAGTGTATTGGTGGTGTGATGAGGAGAGGTAGATTGAGGTGGTCTGGGCATGTGGAGAGGATGGGGGATGATAATTAGGTGCAGAAAGTGAGAAGCGTTAATAGTGGGGGTGGGGTTGCTAGGGGTAGACCGAAAAAGACGTGGGACGAGGTCATTAAGTGTGACCTCAGCGTTAAGGGACTGGACACGGAGGCTGCCATAGATCGAGCAGCATGGAGAGCCGCCATTAGGTGACCAAGGCCGACGCATGCAAGCACGTTGGAGCCTTCAAAAACGAAACGAAACGATAACTTATCATACGGCAAGTACCCTTGAAAGTATCGTTAGGTTTGTTGCCATTTGCTTTCCTTTGTCATTTATACTCATGATGGGTTTAATCGGCTTTTACCAGTCATCTTCCTCCACTGTATGTATCTAACTGACACACGTGATTTTATCATCAGCGACTTCAGAATGTCGTCAGTGTTTGCTATGGACAGTTTTCTGCTGTATATTTTGTTCCATTTCTGAGCATGGGTATTATTGCAACATCTGTACAGAGACATCCCGTTTCTGTCAACCCCTGCAATAGATCTGTTGTATAATGAAAGTGTGCTGGGGGAAGGATATTTATAGCCCATTATGTCGCTATCTGTCTATCTGTTTCTGTCCTTTCATGACTTTTTTGTGCTGTTTATATTTTTCACCTAGCTGTATCTGTACTTTTTGTATCCATGTATCTCTGTATCTGTGTCTGTCTTGGGTCTAATCCATCATCCCATCTATTTCTGTATCCATATTAACTGTTTATCTATCTATCATTCTGCAGCTTTCTGTACTGCATGTGTATATAACTTACTACATCAGCGTGAGCAGCACAAGGGAGTTGTGTTTGGTTCGATCTGTCTCCCTGTCAGTCTCACCTTCTGGCTGGCTGTCCCTGTTTGGTTGCTACCAAAGTTATGGATAATTACTGAATACAATTGCACCATATTTGGAATAATGATTAAGACACATTAGAGGGACAAATCATTAAATTTGGGAAGAAAAGTCTTGGGTCATACGGTACCTTAGGTCAAGGGCAAGATAAACTAAACTGGTTTTGACCCGCTTTAGACCATACCTGGTGGAGTGGCAGTGAGTCAGGAAAGGATTAAGAGATTCAATATGGGGAAGAATAGGGTGGAGGCAGAGTTTATAGGGTAAGGTCAGAAATTCATCCCTGCAGCTCACATAGTTTTTATTCAGTTTGGACCAGAGTTGGAGGATGGACTTCAGGTCAGCCAAAGATCAAAAAACAAGATCAACTTTAACATTTTCGATCCAGTTTGGACCGAACAGGGTCGAAGGGTTAAGCGGCAGGCAAGAATTAGTAGCTTGGGTGAGAACAGTCAGTGGTCAGGGTCACAGTGCAAGGTCAGAAGTTTGGCCGTAGATCGTAGGCGTTGCACTCTGTAAACGCGGCAGTTCGGATCCTCCGGTATTTATTGGCTAATTTGATTCTACGGATTTTGAAGTTTGAAGTTCCTGTGCTTTGAATTCCACCACCTTCTGGACTCCCGGACCCCTTAGAGTCCTTGGCCTGTGGATTCCCTGGAGTTGGAGATGTGGCTTCAAGACGCATCCCTCCACCCGGACCGACAGAGTAATGGCATTTAAATCGGGCTGTCTGCTGGGGAATAGGCATGAGAGAGAGAGAGAGAGAGAGAGAGAGAGGAGAGCGCGCGCGCGTACATTGTGTGTGTGTGTGTGTGTGTGTGTGTGTGTGTGTGTGTGTGTGTGTGTGTGTGTGTGTGTGTGTGTGTGTGTGTGTGTGTGTGTGTGTGTGTGTGTGTGTGTGTGTGTGTGTGTGTGTGTGTGTGTGTGTGTGTGTGTGTGTGTGTGTGTGTGTGTGTGTGTGTGTGTGTGTGTGTGTGTGTGTGTGTGTGTGTGTGAGAGGGGGGGGGAACAACTAACTTAAAGGTGTGTCAGGTAGAGAAAGCTCATATATTTCCTCACTAATTTGCCTGCCTTCCTTCCCTCGCCCCGTTCCATTTGCTCCCCTCATTTTCCTGTCACGCCTCTGCCTCTGCCCTCTTTCTCTCCCATCCATCTCACTCTTCTCGCTCTCTCCCCTCACTGCTGGCTAAACTCCCCTCAGGCTCCTCACCAGACTCCCTCTCTTCAGTTCCATTTTCGTTTCCGTGACTTAGCTTCTTACCTGAGCCCTTCTGTTTTAACCCTTGTTTATTGTGTGTTTGTCTGCGAATGATATCAGTTTTGCTTGTAGATTTACCTGCCTCCCATAAAGACCCTTCTCCCCCTCCCAACCCTCTGCTTCCCCCTTTTCATCTGCTCCTGACATTCTGGTAGTGTGAATTTTGTGCTGCAGTAATCCGCACCGTGCATGGGTGCTGGGTAAATGTCGTGTTTGTATGTTCCATGGGAAAAAAAAAAAAAAAAAGTGGCATCATCTGGACTAAAGTTTGGTTGGGCACAATAACTGTTTATTTCCATGGCTACGTCCACTTTACAAAGTCTCCCTCCCTCCCTCCCCAACAACAACAACAATTAATCGGTCACAGTAACGCTTACCTGTGATATATACATGTACAGAATACTATTTTAAAGTAGGGATCATCCAGAAACCCACAGATTAATGTTGCCCCTAATGAAAGGAAAAACAAACTATATTCCATGGCACCGGTTTTTCCGTAAAGCTTTGAGTTTATCGCATATTAAATAATGACTGCACAGTGCACGTTTATTTAGTTTTGTTGCGCAGCTTTTTTCACCTACTTTAACCACAATTCGACCCAAATCAGTCTCATATAAGTCTACTACCCTCTCACCAGATTTTCACTTCTCTAAACACCTTGCAGCTGCCTGGGATTCAACCACACATGTGCTGAATTCAAACCTCCACCTAGATAACTGGGTCTGGTTAGTGAGGTCCCGGGATGGAAACCATGTATGGAGAGAGACTTCTTTTAATACGTTGTATGGAGCAGTAATCCTGCCATATTCTCTCTCTCTCTCTCTCTCTCTCACACACACACACACACACACACACACACACACACACACACACACACACACACACTGTTCCATTCCCAGTGTTCCGTATCACTTTTACTATCCATCACCCTTGTCTGATTTCTCACCTCTCACTTTTTTATTTCTTTTCCCTTTCCTTACCATTCACATGCTAAAACTTCCCTCCATACTTTTCTATACCCCTTTCTCTAGTAAAATTTATCTTTTCCCTCCCAGTTCTTTTCTTTACAGTCTCTCATATCTCCCGCCCTCTCATTTCCCACTTTTCAATCCCTACGCCGCGCTCTCTCCATCCCCACTCCCCTGCCTTTCCACCCCCACGCCCCTGCCCTTCCACCCCCACTCCCCTGCCCTTCCACCCCCATTCCTCTGCCCTTCCACCCCTATTCCCCTGCCCTTCCACCCCCACTCCCCTGCCCTTCCACCCCCACTCCCCTGCCCTTCCACCCCCACTCCCCTGCCCTTCCACCCCTATTCCCCTGCCCTTCCACCCCTATTCCCCTGCCCTTCCACCCCTATTCCCCTGCCCTTCCACCCCTATTCCCCTGCCCTTCCACCATCCCTCCCCTGCCCTTCCACCCCCACTCCCCTGCCCTTCCACCCCCACTCCCCTGCCCTTCCACCCCCACTCCCCTGCCCTTCCACCCCCACTCCCCTGCCCTTCCACCCCCACTCCCCTGCCCTTCCACCCCCACTCCCCTGCCCTTTCACCCCCATTCCCCTGCGCTTCCACCCCCCACTCCCCTGCCCTTCCACCCCCCACGCCCCCCCTCTCCATCCCTACTCCTTTCCCTCTCTACCCTCACTCCCATCCTTCTTTACCCCAATTCCTCTCCCCTCCCTCTCCACCCTGACTCCTCTCCCCTCTCCATCCCACTCCCCTCCCTCTCCATCCCACTCCCCTCCCTCTCCATCCCACTCCCCTCCCTCTCCACCCCATTCCCCTCCCTCTCCACCCCATTCCCCTCCCTCTCCACCCCACTCCCCTCCTTCTTCACCCCCAGTCCCCTCTCTCTGGACCCCAGTCCCCTCTCTCTGGACCCCAGTCCCCTCTCTCTGGACCCCAGTCCCCTCTCTCTGGACCCCAGTCCCCTCTCTCTGGACCCCAGTCCCCTCTCTCTGGACCCCAGTCCCCTCCCTCTCCACCCCAGTCCCCTCCATCTCCACCCCAGTCCCCTCCCTCTCCACCCCAGTCCCCTCCCTCTCCACCCCAGTCCCCTCTCTCTGGACCCCAGTCCCCTCCCTCTCCACCCCAGTCCCCTCCCTCTCCACCCCACTCCACTCTCTCTCCACTCCACTCCCATCCCTCTCCACCCTTACTGCCTGCCCCTCACTCCACCCTTATCCCTCTCCACCCTTACTGCCTGCCCCTCACTCCACCCTTACTGCCTGCCCCTCACTCCACCCTTACTGCCTGCCCCTCACTCCACCCCCACTCTCCTCCCTCTCCATCCCCACTCCCCCCCTCTCCATCTCCGCTCCCCTCCCTCTCCATCCCCGCTCCTTTCCCTTTCCATCCCCACTCCCCTCGCTCTCCATCCCCATTCCCCTCCCTCTCCACCCCACTCCCCTCACTCACTGTATAATTCCTTTGGACGCCCGCACTTTGAGTATTGCGTTCAATTTTGGTCATCGTATTATAGTATGTGGAGAAACTTGAGAGAGTACTGCGAAGAGCAACAAAGATGATACCTAGGCTGAGAAATAGACCGTAGGAGGAACGTTTAGAAGCCCTGAATCTCTTTACCCAAACCAAACGGAGGTTACGAGGAGATTTAATTCAAGTATTCAAAATATTCAAAGGAGACGATAATGTGGCCATCCATAATTATTTCACAGTTGATCGCTCAAACTGTACGAGAGGTAATACGTATAAAAATATTGGCAAACGATTTCAGTCATGAAGCTAAGCATTTTTTATTTAACAGAGTTGTAAATATATACTGTAGAACAAATTGCCCTAAAATGTGGTGAACTGTGTTACAGTATTAACCTTTAAAAATCGCTTGGATAAGTATCTGTTATCTGACCCCCAGCCAAATTGGTATGTTCACTCCTGAATAACACACGTTTGTGGTGCATGTTATTTCTTTCTTTGTCAGAGCCTGGAAGATACAACCGCTGAACAACATCGATAAATATTGCTGACTTATTGCTACTCTCCCTTTTAGGTAGATAGTATAAAATAAAATTTCCTTTCCCTCTTTCTTATGAAATTTCCATGACAGTTTTCTATGCTGCATGATCGTTCTCACTATTTCCTGCCGACTTCGGCTTCAGGGTTTGGTAGGTGAGGGGGGAGGGGAGCGTTCCTTATTTCTATCCTTGTCTTTAGTTGATAGATTAGTTTGCTTAGTTATATCATTCGCCATACCAAACAGCCACGAAAGGACCAATAGGTCTGTTGCTGTTTGCTTTCCTTTGTTCTCATTTGTCTGTACTCCCTTCTCTCACTCTATCCCGACTCCACTCCTTTCTCTCTCTATCTCGACTCCTCGTCCTCTCCCCAGTCCCCGTCCTCTCCCCAGTCCCCGTCCTCTCCCCAGTCCCCGTCCTCTCCCCAGTCCGCATCCTCTCCCCAGTCCCCTTCCTATCCTCGCTCACCTCCCTCTCTTCACTCACCTCCCTCTCTTCACTCACCTCTCTCTCTCTTCACTCACCTCCCCATCCCCACTCACCTCCCTATCCCCACTCACCTAACTTTCCCTACTCACCTCCCTCTCCCCTCTCACCCGCCTCTCACCTCCCTCTCTCCACTCACCTCCCTCTCTCCACTCACCTCCCTCTCTCCACTCACCTCCCTCTCTCCACTCACCTCCCTCTCTCCACTCACCTCCCTCTCTCCACTCACCTCCCTCTCCCCACTCACCTCCCTCTCCCCACTCACCTCCCTCTCCACCCCTACTCACCCCCCTCCCCACTTCTCACCTACCC
Source organism: Coenobita brevimanus (assembly GCF_032717465.1). NCBI lineage: Eukaryota > Metazoa > Arthropoda > Malacostraca > Decapoda > Coenobitidae > Coenobita > Coenobita brevimanus. The sequence goes on from NC_136982.1 coordinate 28,400,243, forward strand.
CTCCACCCCTACTCTTCTCACCTCCCCCTCCACCCCTACTCACCCCCCTCCCCACTTCTTCTCACCTCCCCCTCCACCCCTACTCTTCTCCCCCGCCACCCCTACTCTTCTCCCCCGCCACCCCTACTCCCCTCCCCGTCCCACCCCTACTCCCCTCCCCATCCCACTCTCCATCAGCCTGAAGCCCATTTACCTCCCACTCATCCCGTTCAGCGTTTTCAATTTATTCTTTTGTTTGATGCCAGAAATGTTGGTTTTGTGGTAAATGTACATGTATCGAGCAGAGGCGAGGGTGCTTGTTTGCCTGTGTGCATGTGTGTGGGTACCGTATGCTTTTGTTAGTAGCCTATGTATTAGTGTGTGTGTGTGTGTGTGTGTGTGTGTGTGTGTGTGTGTGTGTGTGTACTAGCCATTGTGTTTATGGTTGTGTATTATTTGTGTGGGTATGCCTTTATGTGGGTGTACATTTACTGTATATGTGTTCATTTGTGTGGAGATGTTTGCCTGTGCATTACATAATTGTTTGAACTTACTTGCGAATTTCTATAGATAATGCTCCATTTTTTATTTGTGTGTGTGGGGCGGTGGGGGTGGGGTTGTGTGCGTGCGTGCTTTTGTGTGCGTGCGTGTGTGCGTGCGTTTGCATGTGGGTACGTGTATGCGTATGCGTGGGTGTGCATGTGCGTATGCGGGAGCACGTATGCGGGCGTGCTTGTGTGTGGAATTTTATGCGTTTGCGTATGGTAAGTTTTTGTGCTGAAGGGCAGCGAATGTATGTTTGTTCATTGTTTGTAGCTCAAAAATTATTTAATATGTGCATATCCAGAGTATACATATGGGTATGAATTTGTTGGACTGCCTGAACCGGTGCCGTAAATGATCATGCTGGTGTGTATGAGTAAATATTAATGTCCATTTGTGTGACTGTGGACGTTTATGTATTCGTATTTGTTTTTCTTTGCAATTTCTCGAGGCTCTTTTGTGTTAGTATGTGTGCGTGTTACTTACTGTATATCTCTTGTACTGTACGTTGTGTGCTGTGGCGCGTTTCTTCTACTCAGTTGGTCAAGTGTAATCTCACTTGAGGACTGATTTGATAGTATCCAAAGAGACCCATTCCTACCCCAGAACTGCTTATTGAATATCAGGCAGCCAAACCTGAGTTCAAGTTGTAGGAGTGGCCAAGTTCCGTCAAGTGAAACAACCGATCATACTGAATCACTGGTACTTGTTCAGTAGCAGTCAGTAGTTCCTTTACCATACCTTCTCCAGACTTGTCAAAGCCAAAGGAAACCTCACATCAGGCGAGATAGACATCTGCTTCATTACCTTGGGACATCAAATGCTGAAAGTAATTCTGTGTCAGGGAACGCCTGTTGGTGAGAATTTTTGTGATTCTCACACACACACACACACACACACACACACACACACACACACACACACACACACACACACACACACACACACACACACACACACACTCAAAGCTAATTGCTCCACACACATGTATGGCAACTCAGGTGACCAAGATACCACCACCACCACCACCAACAGCAACAACAACAACAGTAACAACAACAACTATAAACATGACCACCTGACTGACAGACAAACGACTCTGCTCAATACCACACTGTGTGTGTGTGTGTGTGTGTGTGTGTGTGTGTGTGTGTGTGAGGGTTGGCGGGCGGGCGGATACTTCACTTAAAAATATGCCTTGTGTCAGTGTACGTGTGAGGTATATAATTATCTTGCAGGTAATGCCTGTACAAAGGTCATCCCTGATTATACATGACACAACTCCCTGGAACGAGGAGAACCACCCCTTCCCCCACTGCCACTCACAAAAATGGGGTCAGCAGAGCTCCTGACCTCGATTTTGACATCGTACTTTTCACTGTTTGTTTGCCAGGATTTCTCGCGGTGGGGAAAAAAAATCTGGCGTCGGCCTAAATAAATTATCCAGGTGCACCGGCGAAGTGTTTATTCGAGATATAGGCTCCTCGTTTCGTAAGGAGGTTGCCTAAACCCTTTTTCTTAGCGATCTATTTTTGGATTTGGGTGGTTAATATGCTTCTGTACGTTATTTATGCGGAGTAGGACGTACTGGAAGGTTTTCGTTTATTTAACACAGAGGGGGGACAGTAAGGTGTAAGAAGTAGAATAAATCGCTTAGGAAAAGATGTTTTGGAGTATCCTCAGCCGACGCCATTAAGGGCATTAGTTGAAATCTCTGAGCGCTTAGGTGAACAAAATTACCCGTGGTTATTCTCCATAGAATACTCAGGTGTACCAACAACAGGCAAAGGGTTAAAGCATGTGAGAGTAACCGCTTCCGAAAGGTGACTTCCTACGTATTTTTGTGTTGCCAGCAGTAGACTTTTTTTGGAGGGGGGGAGGGGAGGGGCTTAGGAGAATTTTTTTTTTTTTTTAAATTTGAGAGGGTAAATTTAGCTTTCAGTAACCCAACCATCACGTCATCTGATTAGAGAAGCTTGAGATTCATACAGCAAAGTAGCTTCGTTTAAATTATCCTTCATTGTACTGATATATTTGATGATCAGATAATCACAGTTTTATGTTGTTCTTAGTATATTCCATCTGTCTGTTGCCAGACACCTTAATTCCGTACGGGGTGGCCACAAACAAACTGCCTCCATGTCGCCCTGTCCCCCGTCATATCACTGCCCTGCTCGCAGCTCACACCCCCCTCTCTCATATACCTCTCCACTCCATCCCTCTTTTCATTTATATTCTCCGTTGTATATGACAAAATTACATCGCGTATTAATGTATATGAAGTTAAGAAATAATCTCTTAACACTTTCCAAGAAACATTTGATATAAAAAGTTTTCTGAGTTAAAGTTCATCCACTTGACCTTGTCTGAGATTCTCGTCATTTTACATCTTTTTTCCCCTTACCTCAGTGACAAAACAGGGAAATGTTTGAATATCTTCCATAGCACTTATTTTTGTGACTATAACCGTATTGTATAATCTCGTCTTGCAGCTCATCATTCAAGACTGGCAGATGGCAGTTTAGGTCGTTAAAATGGGAAGAGTATAATGTCGTCAGTGGATGACATGGACGCACGTACAGTTCGTAGATGGAGGTCAGGGTCAATTGTTTATTTTGTAGAGATAATTGTATCGTCATGTAATTGGATGGAAATGAAGTGTTTAAGCGGAAGTTGGAGTACTCTATGCTTTTGCGTGTGCCTGTGTATCTGTCAGTGTCTGAGTTTATTGTTTATCCGTTTTGCAGCCTGATAACATACTTTATGACCCTGTGATTACCGTATTGTTGGTTATACACCTGTAGTATTCAGAGATAACATACTGTTACTGATGATGGCGTGGCGTTTACTAATGTTAATGTTTTTGTTGTATATCGTCATGGTGCTGGTAGTGTTAGTAGTACTGGTAGTTGTTAAGTCCTCCAGTTAAGTGGGAGTAAATATATTCACGCGTCTTTTTGTCCGTTTTTGTACAAGATATATATTTTCACGAAGTTGTTGTCACATTTCAGTGAAGTCTGGTGGACAGGTGGGCATTCGATCAAGGAGGGTTTTAGATTTTGAGGTGGATTCGGATCCGGATTCGGGAATAAAACGTAAATTTTATTGGCGACGTAGGTTTGCATTCTCTTAGATTATGTAAGAAGGCAGACTTAAGATCGTACAATTAACTGACTATTTGAGACCGAGAAATTGTTTGTCTAGTAGGAAATAGAAATTACAGCAGTAAGTAATAGATCTGATTAGTGGTAGCAGAGGAATGTGCTCTGAGTGCTTTTTAGTTGTTGTATTTGTTGTTTGAAGAGACGCCAGGTGACCTAGTGGCAGAGTACTGCAGCCGTGTCTCACATGCAATGGTGGCTCGAGAGTTTTGTATAATTTAAAATGCTACTAAGGACGAAGGTCTATCTTTCGCTTAAATGTCGAGGACGAAGGATGTTTGGTCTTGTGCCCTAAGCCTGACAAGGGAGTATAATGAGATTGGATGATGATGATGATGATGATGATGATTGTTGTTGTTGTTAGTGTAGTTAATATTTTTGTTTATCATCACTATGATCCTTATGATTACTGGCTTCAATGCCACCTTCGGCGGCCTTTCCGCTTAATGTCAAAAAGGTTGTGTTACGGTAACTTTAGTGCCCACAAAGTGATCCGCCTAAAGGCCGCCTTCAGGTGGTCTTCGCTTGATACCAAAATGCCAGAAGTGAGTCATGACTTGGGAACCTGTGGCCTGATTGGACTGGAAATTGTTTTATTCTTCAAGTTAGAGCATTTTAGCAGCACCTTGCCCAAACAAAAATTGTGTTACAATGCACCGATTTTGCTGTGTTACCGTAACAGATGGGCAAACCAACAAACACACAGAAATCGGATCATTATAATAATTATGGAAGATAGGTTATTTGTATTATATCTTTGTCGACTGGTATAATTGTCGTTGTTGTTACAATTGCCGCTGTTATTGATGTCATTGTTGTTCTCGTCGTCGTCCTTGTCGTTGTCGTGGTCGTCAGTGCAGCCGGGGCCATCGTTTCTGTAATTGTTTTTGGTGTTGTTGTTTTGGTCCTTCCGATAAGTAGAGGCGGCCCCGTTAGCGGCGATGGTGTTGTTAATGCCGCGGCAGCGCTGTTGTTTTGTGTGGCGGTGAGGGATGCCCCTGTCTGTTATTGCTATTGTTATTGTTATGTGTTAGTGTTATGGCGTCATCCGTTCCATAGTACTTTGTCGTTCGTGCAGGGAAGGGTTAAGCCGCTTGCTGGATGACTGGCTGAGGGAGGAATGAGAGAGGGAAAGATACAGATAGGTTGGTAGATATATGCGTAGATAGATAGGTAGGTAGATACGTAGATAGATATATAGATAGATAGACAGACACGTAGATAGATAGATAGATTGATTGGTTGATTGACTAAAAGAGAAAAAGATCGTTGAGGTAAAAGCTGAGAAATGAGAATGGCAGGCAACTATGTCTGCCAGAAACTGTATCAGATGTAGAGATAGATCAATAGATAGATTATAGAGACAGGATTATGTAGACAAAGAGGTAGATGAGAGAGAGAGAGAGAGAGAGAGAGAGAGAGAGAGAGAGAGAGAGAGACGGTGGTGGGAGGGAGGGAGGAAGGGGAAATTGAGCAGGATGAGCGAGGGGAAAGGGAGAGGAAATTGGGAAGGAAGCTCACTATAGGAGGCAGGGAGGAGGAGGAGATAAGGAGGGAGAAGAAAGTGTGATAAGGAGGCGAAAATATAACTGGAGAGAGAGAGAGAGAGAGAGAGAGAGAGAGAGAGAATAGATGAATGAATGGATTTTTCGTTTTCAATTTGGGTTGTCAGTCCTTGTATACTAAGGTAGCCAAGAAAGGACGTACTGCCGTGACTTAATTCGGGGCCAGACTTTGGTCACTGTTGATCAATGGACGACTGCAAAAACTATCAAGCCTCCGAGACTTCACAGAAAAATGCAGATATAAGATTTGAAGTTACATAATACAGACAGACCAGATGGAGAAGTAGAGGCAGTCAGACACAAACATACAAAAAGATATGAAAATAATGACATGAAGAATAACCCGTCCACTACCGGTAACTGTTTGCATTTAGTTGTGCGATCAGTTTAGTGGGGAACGTCGGATGTCTACTGCACCCTGTTTACTCTAACTTGGCCTAAACCTGCCTTCTCTGTCCTGTATATTGGCTTGTAACGATGGGTAAACACCAGAATATGATGGTAGTCAAGAGTGTTATGGAAAGTACGTTCTTATATAAGTCTTATTCTGTTGTTAAGCTGAGTGAAAGTAGCTGCCAAAGGAAAAAAAAAATAGGTCTACTTAAGTTAAAACAAGTGACCTATGCGATCAGCTATGTCTGATAATTTTCGCCTAATGGATATTTGTATGAACTATAATTTTCCTGTGTGAGGAGGGCAGGCATGGCGGACGCTTTTTACTCTGGTGTGGATGACTTAAAAAAACTAAGCAAAAAGAATAAAATATAAAAAGAAAAACTGAATGAAAAACTGATTCGATACAGTTGGGGTCAAAAGCTAGTATACTATTCAGTTGCATCCACTTTAAACTTACAGTATGTCTGTCACGTTCCTCCATGACGTATCGTATCAGAAAATCACCTGATTGCAGAGATACCATACCTATCGAACCTCTGTCAGCTTAGTAATAATAGCCAAAAGAGAGAAGCTAAAAGGAAAAGACCTAAAATGGCAGGCGAACTTTTGTTCCCGACCATGCCTATCTAATCTAGGCCAAAATCAAGACATCTTCTTCACCCTCCTCTCTTTCCGGTAACCCTGCCACTGCAAAGGCAAGAAATGATGTGCTGATCTTAACCCTTCCACCAGGAGAGTTGCAGCTGTGGACATAAATATCGGTACACTTCTTGTTAATAAATAACGAGAACAACAATTTTTTAATCCCAGTGATGTGTCGGGAGGTCGGCAGAGTGTTACAATTATTGCATCAGTTTCGTAATCATTCTGCTAATTTTCCGTAGCAGTACTTCCCAAGTTGAATCAAACTGTTTGATGGGAGCAAGAACGAAATGAAGGCCTTTTCATCGTAGTCAAGGGGTCATTGGCAAAGTCTCCTAATACCAAGTCGGATCCCTGTCCATCAGGGCGCAGGGAGGCGTGGCTTGTGTGTGACGTCAGTTAGCTTACGTAACAAAATGTATAACAGGGCAGACTAAAATTAAACATTTATAATAAGGGAAAACGAAGAAGGGGAAGAAGTGCGGACTCATTTAACCCTATAATATAGCAGTAGGTTCCCATCACACTCCCACACCTTCCCTCACTTCTCCGGACTGAAAATTTGTTATGATCTGGTGATTGGGCCAAACATCCACTCACCACCATGGTCAGGAATCACCTGAAATGAGGTTTCGTGCCAGTCGACGTCTCTCCGATAATCCACCCCCTGCGGCAGCTTAGAGCCTTTTTAGAAGCAAGTGATCCGACTTGGTATTAGTAGACTTAGGTCACTGGAGCCTTTTAATTCCTTCGGCACGAGGATGAATTCAATGAAATCATCAGGCAGTAGTAGCGGTAAAGTAAAAGGCCCTTCCACACCATCACTGGGAACCTGTGGTGTTAGAGGAGGATCATGGAAAGTGCGTGGAAAAATGATCGTAAAGACTTGAACTGAAGCACCATCCCTGCCTCAGCTCCGCTGTTTATAGCGTGTTTCGTCACCCTGGTTCGAAACATGGTTAGCATGCTCGGACACCGCAGGTGCCCACTGATCGTGTGGAAGGGACGTTAAAGGGGCATAATCATGTGCAGGCTCCGATGCAAATGATGTCCATTGAGTACAGTAAAATAGTTTAGCATTAGCAAGGGTGAAATAGACATAGCAGATATTTTCAAACTAGTTTTATTATCCTCTCCCAAGCTGCATTTAATCATGTGGGATAGCAATAATACAAGGAAAAAATGTTTGGCAATATTGGTATTGGGGTCATTGCTGCCCCCCGCCCTCCTGTCCCTCCGGCAGCTAAAAGGAAGGAAGAATATCATGTTGAATTTAACTAAGTGCACCATACGTTTGAGGGGAAGAGAGGGAATGCGAAAGCAATGGAAGAAAACGAGAAGGGTAATTGCTGGCCTGGAACGAGAGAAATTAGAGAAAGGGTGTGGAGAAAACACACACACACACACACACACACACACACACACACACACACACACACACACACACACACACACACACACACACACACACACACACACACACACACACACACACACACACACACAGAGCAATGATGGAAGTTTATAAAGAAGAGAGAACGAGAAGAAGGAAAATATAAGGAAGAGGAAAATAAAGAAGAAAACCGGTAAAGAGCAGTAAGACGAGAAAAAAAAAAAAGCGAGGCAAATGGATGAGAACTGATGGAGGATAGATGAAAGATTCAGGAAAAAGAGAAAATGATGAAGCAGAGCAAAGGGAAGGGCGAAACAAAGGAAATAATTAAAACTGAAAAGACCGTCATAAGTTGCGAGATTACGGCCGAAGCCAAAGATATGAGAGAGACGATTTAACATGATCTTTTAACTTACGGCGGTGCCACAAAGCCCTGGGGTTTAATGGAGGAAAAATAAGCAGATCGAACTTCAGTGCTGATCGATTGCGCCTGTATTGTGAATACCGCCAGATTACTTTACTGAACTTTGAATTGACCTGCAGGACTGATAGTGTTTGTCGCCATTAGCCTCTTCCTTGCAGTTAAGCTTGTAGTCTCGAAGCGATTTATTCCACTCTGGAGACTTTTCAAACTAGGTAAGTAACATATTGCCTTCATTAACCCATTCAGTACCAGGACGCTCTAAGAAGCTGAATAAAACCATCTAACACTGGCAAGTGTAAAGAGAAAAGCGTCCTCGAGTTGAAAAGGTTAATTCCTGTAGTGCTTCTCGAGTGTTGTCTGCCCTATACGTAATGAGAGTGGTGCGTGTTGACATGTGTGTTCATGTTGTTCTGAGAGAGAGGTTTTAACTAAATTTTTCCACTTCCATAACGGACAGCTTGAAGTTCTTTAAAGATAAAAATAAATGGACTGGTGGTCGAGGCTTAATAGTAATAAAAAAAAGTTAGGTACTGGTCTGTTCACAGCAAACTGGGCATTATTAAAATAAAACCACAGAGGTTCCTTGATAGAAGGAATGAAAAATAATGCAGAGAAGTTCGGACCGTTGGTCATGAGGCTGACCGTTCCCCACCAAAAGGTTGGAGCAGCTTTCTTACGGCATCTCTGCTTGGAATAGGTGTGTGTGTGTGTGGGGGGGGGTGCTCACGAGTGTGTGCGCGCGCGCGTGTATACGGGTGTGCATGCTTGCGAGCCTGGGTATACAAGCATCACTTTCAGTAAAATTAATATGATAAAAATGTGTAAACTGTGAATAAGTGAAGCAATACGCCCGGTTGAAAACCCACATGTAACACTGTCCTCGCAGTTATAGCCAAAGCAGGACGATGTTGATAATTCTTATAAAATTATTCTTTACTTAGGAGTTTGATATGTTTCTTCCGGAAATGCTTTTGTTTCAAACCTCTCTGACCCGCAGGGTTTATGCAGATTTTAAATAAATTCGTTTTGGCTTTAACCAGAAAATATTGAAAAGACGCAATACGATAAATAGGTTAATAGACATCGTTAAGTGCTTTTAGCTTGGTGTTTCGTTTCAGCAGAATAAAATTGTGGCAGTGGCTAGAGTGTATTAATAAAGATGTACGCGGGGTGAAGGTTTTAAGGTCTGAATGCCTGCCAGCCCAATAGGAATGGAAATAAGTGATATATATGATATTTTAACCTCGTCATAACATCATGAAACATCTTAACATTTATTTTTAAACTGAGTGAGCTTAGATAAAGTGGAGTGGCTGGGACAGCCATTATTAATTCATTCGCAGTTACAGGTCTTTCTGAAGATGAATAATTTTTTCTAGTGATAGCAAGAATATAATGAAAATTACCGATTCTTCCTCGGACAAGAGGGGTTTAGAAACGCCATGTTGATAGACTGTAGCAACTATATACTTTGAAGCTAGATTTGGCTGCCTTTATCTGTATCTGTCTGTCTATGTCTGTCTGTGTGTATATATATATATATATATATATATATATATATATATATATATATATATAATGTATGTATCTGTCAACAAGTGGGTTGGTGGAGGGTTAGTGCCCTTCCCCGTAAAACAAATAACTCAAAGTCAAATGGCCACCCCTTACGGGATTATGGCGTCTGGCAATAGATAGATAGATAGATAGATGTATCTGTTTAGTATATAACAAAATATAGGTCTGTACAGATATGTTTTCTTATATATAAGTCGTGATCCCATGACATCTCTAAATGTCACTGTTCTTTTCAGGCTCTTTGGGCTTTGGGACTGAGTGGTTCCATCTGTGTTATTAAGGCCAGACCTTCCCCCGCGCTGGAGTCATAAGGTAGTGCCTCACTGTATTGATCAGCTTACAAGAAATTAGATCTTTTATTTCCCCTCCGTCTACTCGTTGCTTCGTCCATTTCTTCAGTTTCTTTTATTCTTTCGCGTAATTGCTTTATTTTTCCACCTCTAACATCATTCAGGCTCCTATGACTCTCTCAGCTAAATAAAATCGTCTGGCGTCAGGTGGAATGAATAGCCAAGATGTTCTGAACATGATGGGGTCAAGTCATTTATTCACTAATTCATTGTCTTCTTCCTTGTTTTTTGTAAACTCTTTTTAATTCCTTATTTTCTGCCTGTCACTTAGTTAATTTCTGCCTGTCACTTAGTGTTCGTTCATACTTCTTTTCCCTTCTCTCCTTTTTCACGACCCCTTTTCACACACCCGTCTTTTATCTTTTTCATGTATTCTGTTCACCCATTTTTCTTTACTCCCTTCTTTTTCTTATTCCCATCGCTTTTCACGTCCCTCTTTCTGTTCCCCTTCTCGATGTAAGTTTTTCCTTCCCCCTTTTACTAATTTCCCTTTCATCCTTCCGTTTAATACCCTTTCTCTTTCTTTCCTTTCCCCTCCATTTCCTGCCTACCGTCTTTCGTCTCCCCCTTTCTCCTTCTTTTTCTTTTCATCGTCATTACACCTTTCTTCAGTCCTGTCTTTCCTTAATCCTTTCATCCTTTCTTGCTTCCTTTCTCCATCCTTTCCATATTTTTCCCTTTCTCCTTAGCTCTGTTCTCCTCTCCATCTTCCTTTTCCACATGTCTTTTCTTACCCCTTCCTCACTTCCTCCGTTCGTACCTCCCTATCCTCTGTTGCTGCCTCTCCCACTCTTATTACCTACCTCCGTTTCCTCTGTTTCTGCCCCTCCTTTCGCAAAGGCCACTCTTCTTCTTCTTCAGTTTCTCTTGCCGAAAAAATGGCATTGTCACTGAAAAGGAATTTAGACTAAGTACCGGAGTTGGATAGCTTGACATGCCACTTACTGTAGTTAACGTAAACTGGACAGTTAACCGTAACAAAGCTGAAAAAAATCATGTAGACAGAGAAAATTAACATGTCTCTCTTCATGTATGCGTCCAGGATAAATTGAGTTTTAAAAATCTTTATGGATTTTAACGTTAAACAGTTATGAATAGTGGGACTCAGCTTCCCAGAGGTTCTCGCCTTAAAGAAGACAACACAGTGTATTTGTTTGGCAGTGACTCTGTGGACGAACTGGATAAACTCTCTGTGTGTTTTAGTTGAATCTGATATTGTTGTTATTCAATCTGTATATGGATGGGGTTATAAAAGGGATGCAAGGTAGAGCAGTGGATGTTGGAGCGGCCGTAAAGAGAGAGGGCAGCGTTTGGAAACTTCCTGTACTGTTGTTTGCAGGTGATACTGTATTGTTAAGTGAAGACGAAGGGGAACTAGAAAATATGAGTGCATTTAAGTACTTGGGTAGTGTGATAAGTAAGGATGGAAGTTTGGTGGATGAAGTTCTTGAAAGCGTACAAGGAAGAAAGTTTGCTGGTTCTTTGAAAGCAGTATTAAGAAACTGGGAAGTGAGCATGGACGTAAAAAAGTCACTGCAGAATAGTATTGTGATACCAGCTCTAACGTATGGAAGTGAAGCTTGTACCTTGTTAGAAAGGCACAAGTCAAGAGTGAAAGCAGTGGAAATGAGTTTTTTTTAGAGGAGCTTGTGGAGTTACACAGAGAGACAGACTAACAAATGAGGAAGTGAAGGAGCGTTGTGGTGTGAATGTGGATGTGATAGAAAGCGTTAGGAGAAATGCATTTAGGTGGTTTGGCCATGTGGAGAGGATGGAGAGCGAGACTAATGAAGAGAATATATGAGATAGGTGGAGATGGGGAGAGGAAGGGGAAGGCCGAGGATGAAATGGAGGGATGGAGTGGAGAGGTATATGAGAGACGGGGGTGTGAGCTGGGGGGAGGGCAGTGAAGTGGCGGGGGACAGGGCGACATGGAGGCGATTTGTTTGTGGCCACCTCTTACAGGATTAAGGCGTCTGGCAATAGATAGATAGATAGATGTTAATATATAAATAGAACAGGTTAGAGCACTGTTTGACATTTTGTTGATGTAGTAATGGCTTCATCTCGTAGATGTAAATTAAACCCTAAGTACTAAAAATGATGATGGAGGTATATGAACTTCCTGCAATCTGTCATGTCCCTTGCTGTAAATTGCTGGTTGAATCAGAGCCCTGACCCACGAAAAAATACGGGGGGGGGGGGAGGTAATGGCAGCACACGAAATACACGCAAGAAATTATTAGCTGAAGCAAGCAAGTTAAAGGTAATAATATATGATTAGCTGTTCCGTTATGTTACGTAAGCATCAGCTTCGTTCTTATGGCCAGTCCATCTTGTTTGGACGCCAGAGTCTGTTTTGTCTAGGTGGCTATGTGACTGTGTATCCCCACGTCACTACTTTCTCCTCCCTTCGTGCCTCCCTCTTTCTGAACTTCCTGCTTCTCACCCTGCTTCCCTTCCTGCTTTACTTTGTGTTTCCTCCCTACCCTTGCCTTCCCTCCCCATTTCCCTGCCTCCACCATATCCCCTCTGCTTTCTTATCATATTGCTTTATCTCCCTGTCCCCTCCTCCCTGCCTGCCTGCCTTCCTATCTCTACTATTCTTTTACCCTGCCAGTCTCCCCCGCCTGCCTTCATGCCTGCTTCCCTCTTGCATCACCTCCAGCTTCTCCCCTCCCTATTTACGTATCGTTCTACCTACCCCTTCAGTCTGCCTCATGCCTCCCCTGCCTCCCTCTTGCCTCCCTGCCTCCATCTCCCTATCTCCCTCCTGGCTGACTGGGGTCCCTGGGGAGGGCGTGGGCCATCACAGGTAATATGGTCATGCAAGCTGTCCGCCGCAGGAGGGGGGGAGGGAGGGAGGGAGGAAGGAAGGAAGGAAGGAAGGAAGGAAGGAAGGAAGGAGAGAGAGAGAGAGAGAGAGAGGAGAGAGAGAGAGAGAGAGGAGAGAGAGAGAGAGAAGGGGGGGAAAGGGAGGGGACGGAGTAGAGAGGAGAGAGGGGGGGTAAGGAAAAAGAAGGGACGAGGAGGAGGAAATGAAAGACATGACGGAATTAAGGATAATGAAATGAGGGGAGAAGTGAGGGAGACGCTGCGTGATGAGAGGGAGAGAGGGGGGGGGAGGGAGAGGGGATGGGATGGGAGTATAATTTTTACAACTCAGTCCATATAATTTTGTATTCATGCATAAACATATGTGTGTACCTCACTGTTTGTCATTATATGTATCAACACACACACACACACACACACACACACACACACACACACACACACACACACACACACACACACACACACACACACACACACACACACACACACACACACACACACTAATATATATGTATAGATAGATAGATAGAGATAGATAGATATGTAATGTATGCCTTACTCTTTTAAAATATATCATCTATAGACCTGTGTCTGCTGTATAACTATTCTTTCTCTATGAAGTTATTTTTTGATTTATTAATGTTTTGGTCATGTTTTTATCTGTGATTCTGTCTATGAATATTTGGTTATGTAAGGCACCGTACAGGATATTAACCCTCCCAAGGCAGGGGACAGCTTTGGTGGTTGACTCCGGTTAATACCACATAATATTTTTCTGCTGAGTCAGTCACGGGAACTTGAATTTCTGGTGATGGATTGGTCTGTTTTAGCTATCTGCATCTATCTATCTACCTGTCTGTTCAGTTTGTCTATCTATGTATCCATCTGTAAATCTGTATATATATTCTAATATACATTTATTTATATATTTATATATGAACATGTAATAATCTGTACTGTCTTTATTTGCCCATAACCCTGTCTGTCTGTAAGTCTACATTATTTCAAGGAAAAGAAAACATGAAGTAAGACGAGGAGGAAGCGTAAATCTTGAAAGTTATAGATCAGAATAAACACAGGTTTAAAGAAACGCGGGAGAAATGATAGGAGAGATTATACTGGAATCCGGTGTGGGGAAGCCGTAGATTTATTGGATTTTACGTCGTCTTACCACATTTTCTGGGATACATTTCTTCTCCGCGGCGTCTGTGTTGCGTCTGTGTTTGTGTTGCGCTGTGTTGAGTGATTGTGTGGCGCGTGGGATGTATTTTCTCCGTTGTTGTTTGTGTTGCACTGATACAGTGGATCTGTATGTTGTTTGTGTAGGGTGTTTTATGTATATGTTATAGTTGTTAGAGTTTGTGTGTGTTTGGTGTATTCCCTTATGTTTTTGTTCGATATGTTACTTACGTCTTGCCTGTGTGTAATGTACTGTCTGTTTTGTTTGTGTTCGTGGTGTTGCATTGGTGTTGAGTGGCCTGTGTGGTGTATCCGCTGGTTTGTTTGTGTTCGTTGTGTTGTGTTGCCTTGTGTTGAGTATATGTTGCTTCTTTACGGTATATTTCCTGTTCTTGTTGGGTGTACTGAGCTACTGGTGTTGAGAAATGTGTGTGCCATATTGTTCATTGTTCATATTGTATTGTTGATGAATGTTTTTGTGTGGTGCATTTCTCTGTGTGTTTGGTGTTGCGTTGTGTGTGTGTGCGATGTGTTGCCTGTGTGGGGTGTATTTCTCTCTCTCTCTCTCTCTCTCTCTCTCTCTCTCTCTCTCAGTATTCTTCTCCCACGCCCACGGTAAAATTATATTGATACTGGGAGGGGAGGGGATAGGAGGGGAGAGGTTGGGCTGGGGAGGGGAGAGGTGGGATGGAGAGGAGGGAGAGAGAATTTGTCCTTGCACGATATCCAGTAAGAGAGGGAGAAACAGAGGAGGGAATGGAGAGAGATGGGAGAAAGGGAGGGGTTGGGAAGGAGCTGGGAGGAAAGCAGAGAGGAAGAGAGGAGTAGAGAGGGAAAGAGGATTAGGGAGGGAGGGAGGAAGAGAGGAGTAGAGAGGGAAAGAGGATTAGAGAGGGAGGGAGAGAGGAAGAGAGGAGTAGAGAGGGAAGGAGGATTAGGGAGGGAGGGAGGAAGAGAGGAGTAGAGAGGGAAAGAGGATTAGGGAGGGAGGGAGAGAGGAAGAGAGGAGTAGAGAGGGAAAGAGAATTAGGGAGGGAGGAAGAGAAGAGGAGACGAAGGTAGAGAGAAGTAAAAAGAGCTGGGAGGAGAAGAGGAACAGGGAGGCAAATGGAAAGGCTGGAGGAGGGAGGGAAGGAGAGAAAGTGGGAAATGGAATGAATGAAACTGAGGAAAGGGAGGGAGGAGGGGAATGAAAGGAAAGGGGAGGAGAGAAAAATGAGATAATTGGAGGTAAAGAGAAGAAAAGGAGAGAAAAGATAGGTATGGAAGAAGGTAGATGGAGGGAGGGAGTGAATGGGCGAGAGAGAGAGAGAGTTGGAAAACTAGATAATAGTGTGGTTGATTGGAAGTGGCAGATGGGAAATGCAGGAAAAATGGAACGAGAGAGAGAGAGAGAGAGGGGGGGGGGAATTTTTCACGTGCGAAAGACTCTCCATTCCTTCTCTCTCTCTCTCTCTCTCTCTCTCTCTTCTGGAATGGTGTCGTACATTCTCATCTTTAAAGCTTTTTCTTAAATAATTTCCTCTGATAAATGCCTTCTTACTCCCTGTCTTCCATTCTTGCTTCTGTCCGTTCATCTTTGTTCCATTGGTCTTTCTCTCTTACTCTTTTGTTCTCTTACTTCCTTCACTCTTTCTTCGTGGTCTTCCTTTCGTCCATCCTTCCTTCAGTATGTACTTGCATCCCTTTATACTTTTACTCGGTTCATCTGTTCTATCCATCATTCTCTACATCTTCCTTCTCGTCCTTCCTTGCTTCCTTCTCGTCCTTCCTTGCTTCCTTCTCGTCCTTCCTTGCTTCCTTCTCGTCCTTCCTTGCTTCCTTCTCGTCCTTCCTTGCTTCCTTCTCGTCCTTCCTTGCTTCCTTCTCGTCCTTCCTTGCTTCCTTCCTTCCCTCCCTCCATCCGTCCATTCATCTAACCTTTCATTTAAGCTTCCTTTCCTCCGTCTTATTTTCTTGTTCATCCTTCTTTCCCACCTCCCTTCCATTTGTCTCAGCTCTTGCACCTTTTAATCGTTTCTTCTGTTCTTCAATCCTGCTTTCCCTCAGTCCTTCCTTCCTTCATGGCTGCCTTCCTTCCTTCCATCTCTTCGTTCGTTTGTGTCTTCTTTCATCGTTCTTTGATTTATTCATTCATTCAGACCTTTGTTCTCTCTCCTTTCCCTTTCCTTCCTTCCATTTCATTATTTCCTGCCATCCCTTTCCTTCCTTCCATCCCCTTCTTTCCATTCCCCTCCTTCCCATTTCTTCCACCCTTTCTTTCC
>NC_136982.1:28419051-28489051 GCF_032717465.1 Coenobita brevimanus
TGTGTGTGCGTGTGTGCGTGCGCGTGCGCGTGCGCGCTTGCCTACTTGTGTGAGTGTATGCATGCTAGCCTACTTGTGAGCGTGCACACTGTGTGTGTGTGTGTGTGTGTGTGTGTGTGTGTGTGTGTGTGTGTGTGTGTGTGTGCGTGCGCGCGCGCTTTCCCCCCCCCCTCTCTCTCAGTGGTTGGCCACACCTGTTACCACTAACACCTGCGTGCCATCTACCTAAAGGTCCACACTCTACACACCTTCACACCCACATGTAATGTCCAGTATTTCAGTACATAACATGAAAATACATACAGGACTTACATCAACTCAAAATACATTAACTTAACTCATACATACATAAGTTCGTACGTACATTCGTTCATACTTATTATATAGTTGCATGCATAAGAATTTAAATATACACATACTCTACTGAATATGACTACATACATATTGGTGAGTACGTGTTTACATATATACTGTATAGAATATAAATATATTATATATATTATAATGTGAAAAATTTCTATATAATACATATATTGATGTATATCATATATATATATATATATATATATACACACGTTCGTTCATTCATTCATTTACTCATTCATGCATGCGTATACGGTACGTACGGTACATGCATACATACTTGTATACATACATACATACATATATACATACATACATATATACATACATACATATATACATACATACATATACATCCATGCATGCATGCAAACAAATGTATATATATATGCATACATACATTCATGTATACAGAGACCTGCATGCATACGTACATATTCACGCCTGTGCGTACATATCTTCATAAACACATACTGAAACTGTATTTATACATCAAGTAATAGTATGTTCCCAGTACTGACATGTATACTAACTTTATATACACAGTGCAGTTGTGCCGGTACGACACACACAGGCCTTACCTGCTTACACACACACACACACACACACACACACACACACACACACACACACACACAACGTAAGTGGCGAATTATTTACCGTCACTTTTATTTGAGGTACAGTTAGCGAAAAAAAGTATCGCACACCTGGGATACGATGGATGTGAAAGTGAGCGAGTTCTGTGGACACACATGAATCTATTAACCTAGTGCCTTAAAAACACACAGCACCCAGAATGTGAAGTTTTGTGTGATTTCGAGTCCTAATAATTACCAAGGATAATATATACACTTATAATCACAGGGTGCTCCAGCTGCCACAATGCTTCGTCTATGTTTCAGAATGATAGATGCGTTAAGAGGCTCGATACTGTTTTTGGTTGACTGTACGAGGAATTTATAGCAGGTGTTTACAGGCCTTTGAAAAATCTAACACTTCTGTGGCATTTCCATAGCATCGTCATATAGTAACCCTTTCATGATGCGGACAGCTCTAGTTTTCTATTCCCGCCAACGTCCAACAGTTTGTTTACCTCTTATGGTTGGGACAGTTCCAAAATTTTCAGGTCCTGCCACGTATATTATTCGGCTCAGAGTTTGTCTTAGTTCACAGTTGTTTATGTTTTTATACATTACCAGCATGAATGTGTAAACGAACCCTAATGAATTATAATTAACAACATTAAGTCTCTTCCGAGAGGTGTTAAATATAATCTAACTCAGAAAGAGGATAATATAAAGAAGTCTCATAATACCGAAGTGGCTAAGTGAAAGTATTTCTTTCACTACGATGAATTTGTCTTATGTTGGAGAAAACTCGTGTACCGTCAGCCAGGATATAGTAAACAGGACATCATGACTGGATAGGAGAGAATAAACGTTGCTTCACTTTTCTGCGAGGGGTGTCCACTGAGCTGAATAAAGACTTGCAGCTCTGGCAAGAACGAAATATAGCACACCACACCAGACTGGAGAGGTTCATGGAATTTGCTTCTAAACGCTTAAAAAAATAAATAAATAATAAAGAGTAGGAATGAAGACAAAAATAACGGTTTTATGCTGGAAGGGTTAATGCCCGAAATGAGATTATGAACTAGACGTAGGCCTACACATGTCAGTCCCCCCCCTCGTCTCTCTCTCTCTCTCTCTCTCTCGTGTGTGTGTGTGTGTGTGTGTGTGTGTGTGTGTGTGTGTGTGTGTGTGTGTGTCCACTGTTACTGACCACTGCTCCTGGTGGAGGGTGTAGTATCGTCTATGGCGGTATTCTGGTAGGCAGCGGAGGCTCCTTGGAACCTCTACTTTGGCAGTCTTTTGGCTGTGTTGCACCTTAATACATTCACCACCAATGTGTCTTGTAAGCTGAGTTGTGTCCCATGGCCGTAGCAGGAGCAACAGTACAAGCGTCAACGAACAGAAGGCCCCTGTTTTCTGTATGTTACATAATTACTTAAGTTGTTCACATTACTTATTTTGAGTTACTCATTACAAGCACAGTTTGCGTAATTAACAAGGAATCTCACCTGAATAAAGCCATGTCAAGGTAGCAAGAAGGCAAGAATAAACTGAAAACAGACGTTAACGCTTTGAAAATGTGGATAAAGATTTATTGTAACCCTTCGCTGCGTGCGGTGTAGCCTAATGCGTATGAGATGTGTAATGGTGTATGTACATCCAGAAAATATTTGGTATGGAAGGAGTGACGGAGAGCTGTATCAGCTCAATAGAATTCAGCACTAGATATACTGGTATGTATGTAGTGTGCACCCATATTTATATATATATATATATATATCTATATATATATATATACCGGTATGTATATATGTATGTATGTATATATATATATATATATATATATATATATATATATATATATATATATACCGTATGTATATATGTATGTATGTATATATATAAATAAATATATATATATATATATATATATATTTATATATATATATTTATATATATATATATATATATATATATATATTTATATATATATATATATATATATATATATATGTATATATATATATATATATATATATATGTATATATATATATATATATATATATATGTATATATATATATATATATATATATATATATATATATATATACCGGTATGTATATATATATATATATATATATATATATATCTATATATCTATATACACGTATGTATGTATGTATATATATATATATATATATATATATATATATATATATATATATATTTATATATTTATTTTAATTTTCGCTAGCATTTGGTTAAGTATTTTTCACCTCATACTCTGATAATATTAATGATATAAGACTTTTATTAATGTATTTAATTACTCTTCTCATTCATTTTTTAAATTTTATCGTACATGATTCATTTATCACACACACACACACACACACACACACACACACACACACACACACACACACACACACACACACACACACACACACACACACACACACACACACACACACACACACACACACACACACACACACACACACACACAGTAATCGCTCTGGCCTCTTCGCCCCTGACTTATCGTTTGGGTTGGGTAATGAGGAAAGGAAGATGGAGAGAGAGGAGGAGAAAATATGGAGGAGAGGAGGGAGAGAGGGAGGTAATCAGGGGGGGAGAGAGAGGGGGGGAGGGAGATTTATAAAACCTCCTTCCTCCCTCCCTCCACTCCCCCAGCACCCCACTCGTGCAGAAGATATATTACATTAATCCACCGTAGAGCCTCCCAGAGCAATATAAGGGGGAGGGAAGAGGGGGGTGCTGAAGGAGGGAGGCGAGGAGAAAGGAGAAGGAAGGAGGGCAGCAGATAAAAGGATTAACACTCTCTCCTTTTCATTCTTTCTCTGTCTCTCTCTCTCATATATATATATATATATATATATGTATATATATATATATATAATAGATAGATATAATGTAGCAGCCATGGCTCAGGCTCAGTGGGTTAGAGCGTTCTGACCGAAGGGTCGGAGGTTCGAGTCCACCCATGGGTCATTGGTAGACATCAGGAAGGGCATCCGGTCATGAAGTGCTACACGCTCCAGAACCAAAGTCCTCTACCCAGGGGCAACGCCTTAGCCCTTATCGACAAAAGGGGACACAGGGTAACCCCCCCCCCCGAATAAAAAAGTGTAATTTACGATATATTTACATACATAAAATACATATGAAATATATATCTAATATAAAGAATACTGTATTTATATAATATCGATATATTGTATATATATTAAAGCCTTCACTTTTTTTGAGAAGATTAGGAGAAATACACTGAGGTGGTTTGGACATGTGAAGAGAATGGAGAATGAAAGCCTGACTAAGAGGGTGTATGTAGGTGAGAGAGGGAGAGGGAGAGGTAGACCGAGGATGAGGTGGAGGGATGGAGTTGAGAGGTATATGAGGGAGGGGGGGGTGAGTTGGGGGGAGGGTAGTCAAATGGTGGGTGACAGAGCGACTTGGAGGCGTTTTGTCTGCGGCCACCCTTTGTGGGATTAGGGCGTCGGGCTATAGATAGATAGATAGATAGATAGACTTTTTCATTCTCCTGTCCTTTCTCTTTCCTTTTCTCCTCTCCCTCTCATTGGTCCCTCTTCCTCACTCTCTTCCTATTTGCTTTAATTTTTTATTGCGTCTTCCTCCATTTGGTCCTAAGTTCTTTTCCCATCTTTCTCCACTTTTTAGATTTCTTGCTTTAATATATTTTTTCGTTAATTGTCTCGCTTTTTCCTAGTTCTCTTGCTAGTTGTACTTTTATGCCGTGTATTCATACTTCCATATTTTTCCGTTGTTATGCCTCCACCCGCCTATGGTGGAGGCATGAAGTGATGGGTCTGTCCGTGCGTGCGTGCGTACTGGAGTACGTGGGTCCGTGCGTCCGTAACACTCAGGTGGGCGCGATATCTCTTGAACGCAATGACTGATTTCCTCCAATCTTCTATCAGTGATGTAGTAGGAAGATGTGATGCATTCATAAGGGCAGCTAGTCAAGGGGTCAAAGGTCGTCATAATTTTGGAATCAACTTATCCTTGTGGGCGATCTCCTGAACTCCAGGACGGATTTCGACCAAACCTTTATCAGTGATACAGTATGAAGGGACGATGAACTGATCAGGTCAGTAAAGTCTGGGATCACAGGTCAGGGTCATATGAGGGCGACTTAGTTTATCTTCAGTCTCATTCCAACCCACGATGAACCCTGTCATGGAGGTTGTACGGCGAGTCCCTGCACAAGGCTTGGCGGAGGTATACCAAGCGATACTTTGCGTCGTCATCTTGGGGCTTGACTTCTCGGCGTTTCATATTTTACCTTTTTTGCCCTGTCATTGAGCTCGTAATTTCACGGGTTTTTCTCTTCTTCCTTTCTCCATATACTTGCTTAATCTGTCCTTCCTCTTTGCAGGCATTGTTTGAGTTATTCTTTTTTGTCTTTTGTGCACATTCTTTCATTCTCGTTATTTTCGTTTGGTTGTCTATCGTACACTCTAATTTTTCAGTTCGTTATCATCGTTACTTCCTTCTCCCCCTTCCTCAACCCCACTTTCACTTTCAAATTCACCTTCCACCATCCCACACCATCTCCCTCTCCCTTTCCCCTAATCCTTTCCCTATCCCCCCCTCTCCCACTCCCTCTGCTTTTCTCTGATTATCATCTTTCGTCTCAGCTTCCCTCATTCTCACCTACACTGACAAATTCCCCCCTCCCTCACCCTTACCCTCACCCTCACCCCTCCTCCTTCTTCCTCACCCTCACTTTTCCATAATTCTCTACTTCTTCCACATTGTCATCTTACCCTTCCTCTCACCCTCCCCTTCCTCTCACCCTCCCCTTCCTCTCACCCTCACCCTCCCCTCACCCTCCCCTCACTCTCCCCTCACTCTCTCTCACCCTCACCTCTCCCTCCCCTCATCCTCACCCTCCCATCACCCTACCATCACCCTCCCATCACCCTACCATCACCCTCACCCGCATTCTCACCTACACCCTCACCTTCCCCTCACTCTCACTCACTTACACCCTGACCCTCCCCTCACTCTCACTCCCACCTACATCCTCGCCCTCATCTGCACCCTCACCCTAAATACCTACCTTAGTTTCCTTCACATTTACACTCTCTGGCTCCCCCTGCCCCCCCTCCTACTCCATCTTCCACTTCCACCCTCATCCATTCGTACACTTCTCTTCCTTCCTTTTCTCCTCACCTGCACCCTCTCTTCCATTGCCTCCTCTTTCATATTTACCTCGCCCATATTCTCACTCACCCTCTCCTCACTCCTACATCGCCCCACCCTCCCTCCCCTTCCATTACTCCCCCTCTCTCACTTTCCCCCTCTCACTCTCCCTTCCTTACTCTTCCTCACTTACCCTCCTCTCTTCCTCACTGTTCCTTTCTTACACACCCTCTCTCACACACTTCTCGTCCCTCTCCATCACTCCCCTCCTCACCGACCCTCCCAACCTCTTTCTTCTTTCTTCCCCCCCCCACTCTCCCCCTCACCCCCACCACCCCCACCACAGCCTTGCCACCTCCCCACCACTGATTTAAAGTTCCTACTCCTGACTTTTACAATCTGACTCTGTAATTGGGTGGTGGGAGGTGAGGTCGAATTAGGGATTGTGCTGGTGATTGACAAGGCGATGGATGGTTTGAGTGGATAGATAGATAGACAGACAGACAGATAGACAAGAGAGGTAGGTAGGCACATATAGATACAACAGGCATAGATATTGATGGTGATAGTGATTAATTGGTAGAAGACATAGAAACATGGATAATCTCTGTCTGTCTGTCTGTGTGTCTGTCTGTCTGTCTGTCTGTCTGTCTGTCTGTCTGTCTGTCTCTCTCTCTCTCTCTCTCTCTCTCTCTCTCTCTCTCTATATATATATATATATATATATATATATATATATATATATATATATATACATACACACAGTATATAGACGGAAGGACGGATAGAAAAAAAATGGATGACAGGATAGATTGATGACTAAATGAATGAGAAGAGAGCTATACTTTAGATAGGTAGATGGATGGATGAATGGATGCGTGATCGGGTCAGTGAATGGCTGAGTGAATGCATGGATAGATAGATAGATAAATACTCGTAGACAGATAGATAAGACAGACAAGTAGATAATACGACAGACAGACGGATAGACATAGATAAACATGCAGACGGATGGATGAATGGAGAGAGAGATTGTTGGATGGCGATCATCGTTTGTAAGGGGGATGCAAAACCCATACCGAAAGTCACTTCCTAATTTCTCTCCTTCCATAATTTAGTTCATTTTTCCTTCTTTTTAATTTTTTTTCGCATTTTCTTCTGTTTGTTCTCCTTCCTACAATCCTCCATCAACTCTGCCTCCTCATTCATTGTCTGTTCTGCCGTCTTTTTTTTCTTTCTATTTCCCATAGTCTTCCTCTCTTTTCGTCCAGCTTTATTTCCTTCCTGTTTGGCCTCTCCTGTCCCTCTTCATCCATTGTTTCTCCTTTACTTTCTTCTTTTCTCCATCTTTTTATTCGCTTCATACTTTTTTTTTTCTCCCTGCGTGTTTGTATGTCTTCTTCTGCCCCTTTCAGTGTTGCATTCTATCACTAACCTTCTTTATATTCACTTCTTCCGTCTCTCTTAAATTCTGTTCCTCAAACAGTTTCTCCCTCATTCAACTTTCTCCTCTCTCTCTCTCTCTCTCTCTCCTTCCTTTTCGAACCTTCCCCTCCCTCTTCCTCTTCCTACCTTCCCCTATCTCTTCCTTTTTCCTCCCTGCTTCCATTTTCTGTTCCCCTCCTTTTCCTCCCTCTGTTTCCCACTCTTTCCTCTGATTCTCTTCTTTCCGTTCCTGCTCTCTTTCTTGTCCCACTTTCGCCTCTCATCCATCGCCATGCCGCCCCTCTTCTTTCCTTCCCATCCGCCACTTCATTTATCCCTTTCCCATTTTTTCCTTACCTCCTCTGTTTTCCTTTTCTTTGTTACCTACCTCTGCCTTTTTCCCCTTTATTCTTCATTCCTCCCGCTCCTCTTCTTATTTTCCTTTCATCTTTTTCATCTCCTTTTCCTATCTACTTACCTCCCGCTGTCCCTCACACTTCATTCACACTTCCTTCTTCCTTCCCAGTCCATTATCCTATTCCCATCTTCCTTCCTGCTTTCCATCCGTCCGTCCGGTCTTAAGTTTCCCTTCTCTCACCTTGTTCTTTCTGCTCTTCCTTCCCTCCATCCTCCTCTCCCATTTCTCTCGTCCTTCCCAAGCATCCTGCACCTCACTTCTCTTCTCCTCTCCCCTTCCTTCCCTTCCTTTACTTTTTACACTTCTTCATCCGGTCTCCGCTTCCCCATCGTCTTGTCTTCGTCATCCTTCTTCCGTATTCTTTATCGTCTCATTCTTCCTCCTTCCTCCACTATCTTAATTCTTGTGTCCTCCCCGTCATTCCCCTCCCATCCCTCCCCATTCTTTTCTCTCCCTAACATCTCCCACTCATTATTTCTCCCCATCCCTTCTTTTTGCCCTCCTCTCCTTTTCCTCCTCCTCTCCTCTTCCCTCTCCTCCCATCTTTCTTCACCTGTCCTCTTTCTCCTCCTCCCATCTTCCTCTTTCTTCCCTCTTTCTCCTCCTCCCATCTTCCTCTTTCTTCCCTCTTTCTCCACCTCCCCTCTTCCTCCTCATACCTTTTCCTTCTCGTCGTTCTTCCCTTCTCCTCTTCCTCTTTACTCTCTTCTCTTCTTCCGTCTTTCCTCCACCTCTTCCTCTTTCCTTCCCTCCCTCATAAATAACTTGTTGCCTGACCAAATGTATTCGACATCAACTTTTTAATGAAGTTGCAGTGTTGATCTTCATTTGCATGTTGAGGAAAACACATTTGAGGTGAGGGAGGAGGGAAGGAAGGCAGGAAGGGAAGGAAGGAAGGAAGGAAGGATGTATGGATGGATGGATGGAAGGCAGGGTGGATGGATAAATGGAAGGAAGGAGGGAAAATGAAAGGAAGGTAGAAAGGAAGGGAGAAGGAAAATATAGAGAGGAAAGGTTAAATGGAAGAAATAATTAAGGACGGGGGTTGATGGAGATGGAAGGCAGTAGTAATTGGAAAAGAAGTTAAGAAATATGAAGGAAGAAAGGCAGAAAGAGAAAAAAAATGGAGAGAGAGAGAGAGAGAGAGAGAGAGAGAGAGAGAGAGAGAGAGAGAGGCCAAGCAAACAATGAAGATGGAACTAAGCGGTGCAAAAGTAGGAAAACTGAGGTATTAGGGAAAAAAAAAAATGAAATGACGGTGATGAGAGCATTACAATTAAGAAAAGAACTAGACTGATGAAGAAATATAATAATGATAAGGAAAAGAAATAAGAAAGGGAATGAATGAAGGAGGAAGGAAGGAAGGAAGGAACAAAGGAAGGAAGGAAGGAACAAAGGAAGGAAGGATGGTATGATGGAAGGAAGGAAATAAGGATGGAAGGAACAAAGGAAGGAAGGAAGGAGTGGTGGAAGGAAGGAAGGAAATAAGGACGGAAGCTAAATACGGAGGTAGAGAGGTAAGGGGAGGGAGGAAGAGATGTGGTGACGGAGAGAGGAAGAGAGAGTCGGGGCTGAGGAGGAAAAGAGGAAGGGAGGGAGGGAGAGAGAGAGAAATAAAGGAGGGAGGGAGGGAGGAAGGGAGGAATTGAGAGAGAAGTGGGGACGGTATGAGGGAGGGAGAGATGGATAGATGTAGGGAGGGAGGAAGAGAGAAAAGAACAGGCAGACGGAGGGAAAGGTAAGAGGGAGGGAGGAAGGGAGATGTGGGGAGGAAGGGAGAGGAGTAGCGAGGGATGGAGGGAGGGTAAGGTAGGCAATATGATGATGTGTTTATTCAACTTTGAGAAAACTTTACCTCCTCTCCACTCTTCCCTCCGCCTCACTTACCTCCCCCTTCTCTCTCTCTCTCTCTCTCTCTCTCTCACACACACACACACACACACACACACACACACACACACACACACACACACACACACACACACACACACACACACACACACACACACACACACACACACACACACACACACACACACACACACACACACACACACACACACACACACACACACACACACACAAATCTACAAACAAACAGGCAAGCACAAACACGCATGCACGCACGCACACCTAAACACACACACCTAAACACACGCACACACGCACACGCACACACGCACACACGCACACGCACACACGCACACGCACACACGCACACGCGCACACACACACACACACACACACACACACACACACACACACACACACACACACACACACACACACACACACACACGAACGGGTTAATGTACACGACACTTGTCCACACAGTACAGGTGTTTGGCCATCTGCCGCACTATAGTTGTGGTAAGGGGGCCTCTCCTCAGTCTCTCTCTGCCTCCCGTCGGCTCACTCACTTCTCTGTCTGTTGCATCATTTTCAAGAATACGTGCGAAGCTACTGTTGTGTTTATTACGTTCAAGGTAAGAGGGTACGTCATTCTTCGGTTTGGGAAGAGTGTTAAATTTCCTGTTCCAGTGTCTTTGGAAGATGGGTTAGCGGTTCTAACGAATCTCATAACTTCAAAATGTTCCTGTCACATTAAAAAATCTATAAATTAAAACGATAGAACGAAAAAAATCCAAATGCTCCCGCGTACTTACTTCGTTATGATAATCCGGATGTTGATTCTGTAATACTGTATTTTATTTGATTACTTCTACTTATGACGTGAAACTTGGTGTGTGGATGCCTTGGATTGTAATTGCAGTATTTTGGACAAAATTATATGAGTCTGGATGTTGAATTCTGAGGGCTGGACTTTAGCGAAACTTCCCGATGTGGTTTTATGGAACTCAGAACTCCGGGTACAGTCGGAGGCAAAAGTTCGTTAGACTTAATATTTCGTCTCCTCACTTTTTCTGTTGGTTAATATGCCTTAGCAGAAAGAGATCCGACATTTCTCTCCTCACGGATGGTTCTCTCTGATAAAGATCTAAAGGAAGGACGGTGACGGACATAGCCTGAGACACACGTGCGAGTAGGCGCAGGGAAACAGTAGGCGAGGTTTAGTCGCTGACTGTACAGTCGGAAGCCATAGTTTCCGCTCAGCCTATATTTCCATCCCTGGACAGAGGAAGTGTCAGCCAGGGGATTCACACCCAGCGAAAGCATTGTTCTGTGATAGGTGTTGGCTCGAAGATTAGCTTGAAATAACTATTTTACTTGTACAGTCTAGAAATGCTTTAAGCAGATGCTGTGGTTCAAGAGTGTATTTTGTGATATCGTTTATGGATCTGGAGCGTGTAAGGTTGATGGTATTTATGAATGGGCCGCAAACTACATGGGTTGGCGGTGGTGTAATCGATACGGTTCTCTGCATGCAGGAAACCTACAGGGGTCGTTTTCGAGATTTTTGGGTAGCGTCATGTACCCTAATCTTTGTTATCTATAACTGAGTAACACAGCGGTTGTATGTTGTATTCTGGGTGAACGTTTGGAGTGTATACTTCGTAGTCACGCATGGTCAAGAGTTCACATCCCAATAATAGCAGGGTATAAACTAGTTTAATTCCAATGCAGTAGTTTTTACTTTTTATGTGAATCCCACTGACAAGCCTTGAGCGCATCATCGCAAATGTCATCATACTAGTTTTTTTGCGTGTTGTCTGTATCATATCTTTGTGCAAGTCACTACCACCAGAGCCCTAGGAAGAGTGACGTGTGTGGGCGTGTTGGGCCATCTGTTGGTGAGTAATTGAACCGCCGGGCATCGGGAATGGGCTCATTTATTTATGTTTAGAAGCAGATTTTTTTTTTTTTTTTTTCACTTGCTATATTGTTTGTCTGGCACTTCTTACTCTGGCTTTTTGCCTCTTTTCTTTCCTCACATCATTCTTCCAGTCATGCTTCCCCATCTTTCCTCGTTCCCTCACGCCCATCATTTCCTTCCCTCTCTCATCCTTCTGCTCACCTCACTTTCCTCATCGTCATTATCTCACCAACCATTTCTCCCATTATCTCTGTCTTAACTCCTTCGCATTTATTCTTTGCTATCCCTTCCATCCGCAGCCTACTCATTGCTTTTATAAATTTCCGCCCTCTCTCCATTACCTCCATCCTTCTCTCATTCCCTTCTTCCTTCTCTCTTCTTCCTCCCCCTCTTATTCTCTTCCTCCCTTTCTCCTCTTCCTCCCTCTCTCTTTCTCTTCCTCTCTCTCACCTTCCCATCCTCCCTCTCACTTTCCATTTCTCCCTCTCACTTTCCATTTCTCCCTCTCTCTTTCCCTTCCTTCCTCACTCCTTCAGTTCCTCCCTTTCTCCTTCTGTTCCTCCCTCTCTCCCTCCCTTCCTCCCTCCCTCTCTCCTTCCCTTCCTCATTCCCGTCTCTTCCTTTTTCCCCCTTCTCTCTCCATCCCTACCCTCTCCATCTCTTCCTTGTCCCTCTTCCCTTTATCCCTCACTGTTACTTCCCTTACTTCTTTCTTACCCTCATTGTCTCCTTCCCGCTCTCCCATCTTTCACTTATACCTTTTTTCCATTTCTCTAGGCCAGTCTTCCCTGTCGTCCATTCTCTTTTCCCTCACGGTCTCTTGTTCTCCCCCTCTTCTCCCTCAGCATTTCCTCCACTTCCTTCTCCTCTGTATACGATTTTTTGCCTACGTGAGGTTGGTAGTACGCTGTATGAATATTAGAGTATGCAATAGAAAGGCCGCAGGTGTGGTAGTTATGGTGGTGGTAGTTGTCGTGGACGTGGTAGTTTTTGTGGTGTGACAGTGGTGCTGGTTTTTGTAGTTTTGGCAGCATGGTAGAACTGATGGACGTGGTGGTAGTGATGGTAGTTGTAGTAAAAGCAGTGTGTATGGTGGTTGGAGCTTTCGATCAAAGGCTTTTAGTGGAGTGTCTCTCAAACTGCCCCCCTACTGTTTCTGTCCTCCTATCTTCATCTCAAGCTTCCTTTCTGGTCGTTCTGTAGTGTGTCTCATAGACGGCCACCGTTCGTCTCCTAGAGCTATCGAGAGCGGCGTTCCTTTGATTTGTCTCCTGTCACCAACTCCCTTCTATTCGTCAGTCACTTTTTAATTAATACATATAACCCTATCCAATCATACGCTGATGATTCCACCCTTCACCTTTTCATTCGCTTTCCACAGCGTCCATCACAGAAGTTATTTTAACAAACACGAGATGAGGCTATGGCACATCTAATTTCTGACAACGCTCATATTATTATGTGATTGGGAAAAAAAACAACCTTTGTGTGTGTGTGTGTGTGTGTGTGTGTGTGTGTGTGTGTGTGTGTGTGTGTGTGTGTGTGTGTCCAAAACTCAGTTCATACATTCTTCGAACTGCCAAAATCTTCCACATGAATATCCTTTAATATTTAACAACATTCAACTCAATCCTCCATCATCTCTGAACATACTTGTGGTTTCATTCTTATTTGTCATACAAAGATCATATTACCTCACTTATAAAATCTGCTTTCAAGAGATCAGATGTGCTGAACCGACTTCGTGCCTTCTTTGCTTCTGCTCAGTGGACGTATTAACAAACCCATGAGTTGCCAGTGATCGCCGGGTAATTTAATTCGTAACCCTGTCAACTACTCCGAGCTTGCACAGCCATACATTTTCTAAAATCTCTTCCATGATATCTAGTGATGGAGAATACATGAATTCTTCAAAACTGTAATCATTGGTTATTATACCAGTTTTCTGTTTATGATTTACTAAGTAAAATACTGCAGAACAGTTACTAGAATGCATAAAACGACAATTGGTCTGTAAGCATTCATCACATATTATTATTAAAAGTCTTGGTGCGTGTTTAATTTGAAACGCTTATCACTTAGTTATCTAAGGGATCAATGTTTCATCTGGCAAATGCTGAAGAGAATATACCGACTATACGTTTTAAGAGGTGCAATTTATGAAGCCAAAATCGTGTGGAGACGAAGCCGCCTACCGATGTTTCCAGGAAGACAGCACCAAAACTTGGTGCAGGCATGTGCAGTCTTCATCCGATTCTTGAAAATATTTTTTGCAGTCAAACGACTTCATGTTAGCACTATGCATAGCTTGTGTGTCTGAAAGTTTTATTTGATTAAAACTATAATTAAAGATATGGCTGGGAATGCAAGTAATCGGTTTTAGCTACGAAGAATATTTGTCCTGAGGTGTACACGGTTAGTTTGTTAGTTTGGTGATTGCCTTCAACTTTGTCACAATGAAGCTTCTTTTCCTCATTTTATAGAGTAAATATGTTCATAAAATTATACTAATGAACGAAGTGACGAAGGAAACATTTACAAAACAGTAGTTTAGTTGACCGCATTTTTATTTTTCAAGTTAAGTTGTCAGGTGAAGATTGACAACTTTTGGGAGTTTGTGAACGTAGCTACAGGGGTTTAATAGCCCCTGTGTAAAATACAACTCTCTTGTGGGGGTGGGGGCTCCCCACTTACAGCTCTCTTCAACAGGGTAGAGTCAGAGGCTTTTCATCTCATTAACTCTCCTGTTATTGACTCCCCTCAACCTTCTGTCTCTTACCCTCACTGTTGCATCTTTATCTTTATCTTTTCTTTTGCAAACTTTCTGCTTGCATCACCACCTCCATTACGGGTGGCGCGTTGCACCCGTCTAGCAGCAGACTCACCACTTGTCTGTTCAACTCCAGTCCTTCGTGTTTGCAACAGATCAGCTGTGGAACTGTCTTCCCTTGTCCGTATTTCCCTGTCTATGAGTAGTCTTTTAAAAGTATATATTGTGTCCAGGCATCTTAAAAGGAAAGAGTCTTTAATTTTACATATATACTGTATATATATATTTTTTTAAGGAGGGAAAAAACTTGCTGCCTTCTAGCCTTTGGTTCCTTTTTCCTTGCATGAATAAGGT
This sequence comes from Coenobita brevimanus, assembly GCF_032717465.1. Taxonomy (NCBI): domain Eukaryota; kingdom Metazoa; phylum Arthropoda; class Malacostraca; order Decapoda; family Coenobitidae; genus Coenobita; species Coenobita brevimanus. The sequence goes on from NC_136982.1 coordinate 28,433,918, forward strand.
ATGTTTTATGATTTATCATAAGGCTATCTCTTTTCCCGTAAAACTACCATCGTCGGATTAGCATCATTTTAGCCAAAGTTTGGCTGAACCAGCTCGTTTCACGTATGATCCGTAAGAATATTTTTACCTGCTGCGGTAGGCAGCAGGTCAGTGAGTGGCCAGCGTTCTTTTTCTACTTCTAGCGGATTTGTTAAAAGGAGGCCTTGGGAGACATAAAAGTGGTGCCATGTCTGGTAATTTGACATGGAGAATCTAAATCAGCCATCAGCTGACACTTGAGGTGGCGCCATCTGGCGACAACTTTAGTAAAAGTGATTAGTTTAAGCCTATTGAGACATAAAAGTGGTCCCTTATAAGGTTATTTGACATGGAGAATCCAAATATGCTGACACCTGTGGCGGTGCAGTCTAGCAGCAACTTTAGTCACAGTTCTTCATTAAAACCCATTGAGACATAAAAGTGGTCCAATACAAGGTTGTTTGACGTGGAGAATCCAAATCTGACATCAGCTGACACCTGTGGTGGTGCCATCTGGGTAGTGGATCTGTCTGTTAAGGCTGGTTACTTTTTACAGCAAACTGTTTGAAACAAGTGCCTCGCTGCGGGTCCCATAGCAGTTCTACTCCTGTTAAATTCTGCCATTTGCACTTATTTTTTATCACCTTTTCCCACATGTAACAAAAATAATCGATCAATCTTTTTATCAGAGTCCTTACTCCTTGAATATGCCTTAACTGTAAGTCGTAGACGTCTCAACATTCAGGTAATTTCCTTGACTTAACAGCACTGTTTCATTGACGATGTAATTGGTTCGTCTCACCATTTTGTTTGCTAGCGCGTTACTTTTTCATTCGATGACACAGACTACTTAGACAGCACTAAAGAGAGTCGTCATATGATGGCGGAAATCAGCAGGTAGGGAAATAGCTGGTAGAGTTTTCTGAGTTGTGGTGAATGCGGGACAAGTTTACAATATCAAGTGATAAGTAAAGAGTTCCTGTCCCACCCTGAGAATCATTATTTTTCTGCTAATTAAGTCCAACATATAAACCACATATCGACGTGAATGTATCAGCTAAGATAACCCGGATAACACACATTAATTCCTTTTAGCTTGTAATCCTAATAACTCGGGCACAGACTTGACCAATATTCCAAATTTTTCGGAACGAATACAAAAGGTATAATTAATAGAAACGATGTAGATCGATAGGTAGATAGATAAACTGATTGATATAGATAGATATGGATAAATAAGTAGATAGATACTGATTGATAGATATAGATAGATATGGATAAATAGGTAGATATGAATAGCTAGATATAGATATGGATAGGCAGACATACAGATAGGCAGATATAGATGGACATAAATAAATTATATCTGTAGCATTTTACCGGAAGATACATAATTTTAGACAACTGAAAATACTGCAGGTTATACAGAAAGAGGTAAGAGACAGCTTTGCTTAACATTGTCCACTGTAAGCTGTTTGTGGCAGTTTTAAGGTGAAACTGACTGCAGGTAATGCTGTTCGTTCCCTAAAACTGAAAAAGAAACCTGGATATAAAGTGGCGGTTGTGTGTCGTGTTCTGGAGGTGTTCAGGTGTTTCCCTTGCCAGTTCAGTAAGCCATTCACTGGCCCTAAGGTTTATAAGTCGGTTGTGAGATTTTTTGCCATTTTATGCTATTTTGATCAGTGTAGCATCGGTTAACATGTGCACTGAAATTTATTCCCTAAGTGGTTATGACAGAGATGAAAATTAGTGATACGTGTGGCTGTAAGAGTATGAGTTGTAATCATTGTATTCTAACCCTTGTCAGGATGGGACAATGCTGCCAATTTATTCCACTTGCCACCGGATGATTATATTTAACAGAGAATGATTCATAGCAGCCCCAGTGTTAGTATATTATCATTATTAGCACTCATATGGGCCGGAAAACTACTTTCATTCCAGCTTAAACTAGACGGTTTTATTGTGCCGAGTAAGTCATTGGAGTCTGAGTGTTAATTGTCAGTTATAGTTTTAGCTAGACACTGGGTACTTCAGTGGTACTATAGGTTGCTTGTCTTCCTATTTCCATGTAGCTATCATCATCATCATCGATAATAGCCACAGAGAGAAAGAGAGAGAGAGAGAGAGAGAGAGAGAGAGAGAGAGAGAGAGAAGAAAAGGAGAGGAGGAGGACTGGCATGACTGAGGGTGCTCTGTTCTGTGCTTCTCTCATTATTTGTATAGTAGCTGTGAATCTCTATATTTCATTGTTAGAGTCGTGAGTTTGCAGAGCCATTATCTCTAGATTCAATAATTAGAGAAATGATCTGCTATTGGAAAGGACAGATGAATCCAAGGCTGGAACAGGGAAGCATGATGGTATGAATTTCGTTAGAAAATATTTTCTAATCTTCCACAAGGACCACCGACACATTATTCACGTACCTCCTCTAATATATATATATATATATATATATATATATATATATATATATATATATATAATATGAGCCTCTGTGGTACAGTGGTACAGTGTGCGTTTTCGTACACTGGAGAGCTAGGGTTCGCGCCCCGCCAGGGTAAAAACCTTTGGGAGCGTTCTCCTGGCTATGTACTGCTTGGTGGACATCAGGGGTGCTGTGGCTGAGCCAGTGTCGCATACTATAAAAGTATGCTTGCACCCAGTTGGCTTGCGCGGGCCGATTACACTTGGTTCACAGACTACACACACATCCAAAGCCACTCTAACGCTACAATTACACTTACAAGCACTCCACATCCTACATACAGTCCTGAATGTCAGCCATGTAATTAATATGAACATTGGCTGTATCGTCCCCACTTCGGTGATGACATGTGAAGTCGTGTAACGCTTAAGTAAAGGGCAGTAAAATCACATGCATACAATATACTGTATATAGCGAGAGAGAGAGAGAGAGAGAGAGAGAGAGAGAACTTGTAGTACAACGCCCGTGCTGGACAATCGGTCAACGGCCAAACATTTGACCCTGCCTCTTAACCTTGACCTTAGTCCGAATGTTTTCAAACTCGAATGACTACATCCTTGCCTGACCTTAAGCCATTCCACTCTATAGTCCAAATTAGATGAAAGTGTATAAGATGAGCGTGGCCTGTAACCTTGACCTATGGCTTATTGTTCTCAAAGCAGTGTTACTTCATCCTTGGGTGACCTTAAACTCTCCCACCACGTTTAATGCAAAATAGTTCAAAAGTGTTTCAGTCAAAACTTTGTCTTTGCCGTGTGACCTTTACCTTGGATCGATTCTCAGACTGAAACGTCATTTTTTCTCGACCCTCAACCCATCCACCATGTCTGGTTTAGATTAGATCAAAACTGAATTGACGCTGACCTTGCCCTAGGCCTGTTAATTTTTTCGGTCAAAATTCAATATTTACACTTTTTATGGTACTGAGTCATTCTAAATGCAGTGCAAATCCATTCGATTTACATATATATATATATATATATATATATATATATATATATATATATATATAAACACACACACACACAGTAATCGTGCCGACGGACATACTCGCACAAAAGGACAGACAAACCAACCAGGCCAAACACATGACCCCCCTGTACCAAGCGCGCCGTTATAAAAATCAATTTTGAGTTTGTCCATAATCCATGTTGTTTGTTTGTCTGTATTCCATGTTGAGTATGCTTGTCCATGATCATTTCATATTGAGTTTGTCACTTTGTCCGCAGTAACGTCATGTTCAATGTGTTTGCCCGCTGCCATTGTTGGGTACGTCCGAAATTAATGTGAGTTTGTGTGTCCATAATCACTTCATGTTGACATTGGCCGTAATGACTTCACGTCGAGTTTGTTTTTCGGTAATTACTTCATTAAGAGTGTTCGAAATCGGGCTGAATTTGAACTCCTGTCTTTTGTGAGTTTGAGTTTGTTCATAATTAGTTCGTCGTGTTTTTTTCCTTTTATCATTTCACAAGAATTTGTATTATAATTATTTCGGTGTTTGTCCTCAAGCACATCACAGGTCGAGTTTGCCCCGTCAGTAAGCCAGCACCAGACAGAGCAGGAAGTGATTTGGCTTAACTGCTGACTACCTGCTGTATTATTAGTCCTTCAGGGTAAGAATGCCCGTCAGATTTTCGTTCTTGCCAGTACCCAACAATTTCATTTGAGATACCCCTAAAGTAAAATGGTTAGATACACACCGTTAACCCCTTGAGTACGGTGGCACTGATTGGGTTTTATTCTTCCTTCCGTCTGACGATTATGTTTGTCAGGAAAAGCCCTCATAGCGTTGATTTCATTTGATTACCCCGCTGAGGCCAGTTTAGTAGGGCAGGCTGATGTTAGTACTCCTTCGTTGTGCATTTCCTTATTTTCTCTTCTTATATCCTACTCACTTACTTGAATTTTAAGGAAACAAGAATGATGATGATGATGACGATGATGATGATGATGATGACGATGATGATGATGATGATGATGATGAGGAGGAGGAGGAGGAGGAGGAAGAAGAAGAAAAAGAAGAGGAGGAGGGAGGAGGAGGAGGCGAATCAGAACGAGGAAGAGGATGATGATGATGATGATGATGAGGAGGAGGAGGAGGTGGAGGAGGATACACCGGCTCGCCTTTGATGCATAGAATATTCATGCACCTTTAGTTAGTTCTGCATATATGAGATTAAGCTGACCTTCACTCGTGTATATTTTAGGTCACACGTTTATATATTACGTGTGCAGTTTGTGCCGAATGCAGTTTTGTGTGACGTGTGCAGTTTACATGTGACGTGTGCAGTTTGTATATGTGCAGATGTGGTATAAGCTGAATGTTCATAGGCTCAGACGAGTAGGAGAATTTTCACTTTCTGCCAGGGAACGTAATTCTTCTATATTCATGATATATACAGACGATTGTATTCAGCTAAAGGGAGACTGAGAGAGAGAGAAAGAGAGAGAGAGAGAGGGGGGGAGGGAGGGAGGAGGTTAGATATAGACTTAATTAACCCCTTCATAGCGAGGGGTGACTGAATAAAAGCGTCAGATAGTAGCCACACTAGAATAGAGGAGACATCTTGTTAGTGAAGCATTATTTCACGTGGATGGCGAGATGTTTTGCGAATGTTTAATAAGTTTACGTTTGTAGAGAGAGTACGAATGTTTGAAAGTTGATGTGGGTTTAAGGGAAGTTAATGAATAATTTTTAAATTCACGTGGGTAGAGAAAAGTGTATGAATGTTTTAAAGTTGGCGTCATCAGGCGGTGGGAAAACTGTAATAAGGACGTACTCATACAGTCGGGTTTATGTGAGACTGGTTCGGGGTGTCTGCCTAAACCTGACTGTATCTTGACCGTCAGAAAACTACAGTAGAAAAGAAGTCGTCATACTGAAGGGGTTTCGTGGGGTTGATTCTAGCTGTTCACAAGTCCACGTCCATCAGAGAAACTTACGAATCCATTATGCAGGAATGTTATCTTTGTGTGTGTGTGTGTGTGTGTGTGTGTGTATGTGTGTGTGTGTGTGTGTGTGTGTGTGTGTGTGTGTGTGTGATTCTCAGGGTTTATTCTGGAGACAAATACTAGGAAACATGTTGATGTACAGAATAAATATCCCTGTAATTTTCTAGTTACGTCACATTAAATCGTTATTTCTGTCCATGATTTAATGAGTGGTTTTGACATGTTAGGAGGGTCATGAGCGCCATTTATACATTCCCCACAAGCAGTTTTGTTTTGATTAGTTATGCTTAGTAAATAAGGAGAGTTCTGTCATTTGATCGTGGTAATTGAATATTACTGAACGTATGCGATTGTACATTTGGAAGAAGCTTTTTTTGTTTTTATTTATTTTTTTTTGAGATTCATCAAGAATTAAGAAAAAAGTGTACTATTGTAGCTTTCGTATTATATTGTACCCTTTAAAGTCATCTGGAATATCAGCAGTTAATCCTACTGGAACAATGTTATATTTCATTTCTAAAAATAAATATAATATCTTAAATACACAACTTTAAACCGGTGTAGGTTTATATCCAAGGGGTGTTTGAGGTTTATTGCTCACATATTGCCACTCAGGGATGAATGAGGCTGGTCTCTCATCTTCAATGTCAAGACCAACTTGCCTAACCCCGGGTTCCTGCGCTTCTCATGGGGCAGCATAGGACTGAGTGATAGACGGGTGGATGGATGAACACCATATTGATTTACTTGTTGATTCTTCTATTAAATTATCAGGAATAATATTTTTCATCTTACGTTTGTAAGGTCAGCCTCCAGAGCTAATGAATGAATCAGTTTTTCTTCAGGCTGTAGTGAATTTTTGATTGTGCTAACACAAGTTCAGTACATTTGTGTTATTTCCCTTATTAATAATTGTCTTCTGCTGTACTGAAATGCTAAAAATTTTGAGAGTGACTGATGGATGGGGCCGCTTCAAGAAATGTTCTCACGTGTGAAAATCTGTTAATTTAAATTGATTTTCATGCATTCGATATTATAGAGTAAATAACGTGTCTTGAACATTAGTTAAAGCATTTTTGATGTAGTACACTGCGCATAAATAGCAATATTAAGTATATGCGACAGTTCAGCTACGCATCCCCAATATCAACACAACATCTAAGTGCTGCAGCTTCTAGAATAAAGGTACTTCAACTTTTCTTAAGCCGTGGATTGCGCAATTCCCTTTTTTTTTTCCCGTCCCGTGGTGCGCAAAAAATGATTTTTTTTTTTCCGTTTTATCTTAATACAGTAAACATGGGCATCATCTGGTGAAGAGAAAATGTCTGTCTCTGTCTGTCTGTCTGTCTGTCTCTGTCTCTCTCTCTCTCTCTCTCTCTCTCTCTCTCTCTCTCTCCCCGTCTTTGCTTAGGGCCATGCGTAAGTTTACGTAGGGTAGTAGTGAAAAATGAAAAAACAAAACAAAAGGTTTTCGTTTATCGTAAACTTGAAGATAAACATCCAGGGCATCATTTGGTGAAAAGAATTTTTTTTTTTTCTCTCTCTCTCTCTCTCTCTCTCTCTCTCTCTCTCTCTCTCTCTCCCTCCGTCTTTGCGTAGCGCCATGCGTAAGTTTGGGTAGGGGTGGAATAGTTCGTGGTAATGCACGGCCAGCACAGCCTGAGCTGTGGCTCGCAACATGACACTACCCAGCCTGAGCTGTGGCTCGCAACATGACACTACCCAGCCTGAGCTGTGGCTCGCAATCCACGGATTAAACATCAGTATGTTGATGATTTTTTTTTTTCCTCAAGAACACACCCACAAACTTATGAAAAACTGAGTCTCACCTTTTATTAAGGTAGGCAGTAAAACTGAAGTACTCATAGGGGCTGATTTCGACGGCCACGAGCCAAGTAATTAACCCCAGTAAATTTGTGTGACGTTGATGGTTGAGCGTGGAATTACGGGTGCAATGGCTGCCAAACGTGAGGGAACACTGTATCATTGGAGCTATATTATCAGTTTTTTGTCAAAGAGCATAGTGTAAATATGCGTCTACTATTTGCCACGCCATTACACCGTCGCATTTAACCTGACCTTAAATACTATACTGTTGTTAGCACTGGATATAGGCTATTTATAATTTCTCTGTAGCCGTCGTGGTCTAATGGGTTTGAATGCACGCTGTCAACAGTCGGGTTCGCATTCGATCCCACCCAGAAGCCATTGGTTGATGCCAAGGCATGGCATCCGATCTAAAGTGCTACACACTTCAGCCCCGTCCTCTAATAACGGGCAGCGCCCTGACCCAGCAGAAGGGGAGTGCATGGCATAAAACTTGCAGGTGTATAATCTGATTGTACCGTGAACCATTGCTTAAAATGCCGAACGAAACAAGTGTCATACCACATTTTAAATTCGTTATGTAGTTTCTTGCTATCAAAGAGAATGTCAGGTCACAAGTTGAGGCACATTTGGAAGTTACAGGGTATCGTTTAATTCAGCTGGTAGCTTTTTTTTTTTTTTTTTTTTTTTTTTCTTTTTTTTTTTTTTTTAAATACACATTTGTAGGACGAGAACACAAAAACTAAAATGCTTACCTCAGTCAAAGTTTTTTCGCAAATATTTTTCTCCGTAATGAGAACACTACCAGTTGAACAAGTTGAAGATCGGGGGCAGAGTTCAGCATCACATTGGCTTATATTGTACACCGTCCCTCTCTCAACGGGAGTACAGAAATAAAACAAGTGGCTGCAGAGGTGATGCGTGTGTCCTGCTTTGCTCTGTACCATATTCGTACCTTCCGTGCATGTCCCTGAATCACACCTTTGATCTTCACTCCAGTCCGAAGACATCAGTTTATTCCTGATGTTTACAGGATGTTTTTTTCCACCCTTGGATAAACCTTGTTAGATACCACAATTTTTACAAAGTTTTTCTGAGTTGTAATTTAATTGCCAGGAAATAGTAAGAATCAGACAGTATCGTCGTGTTGAAAGGGTTATATGGGTACTGCGTGACCTATATTACTCACTGCGAGGCGTAAATGCCAGAGGCCAGGTTACTCAAGTCCAGGCTATTTAGGGAAGAAGACTGGCTGTCGCCCTTAGTAACATTAGGTGATTAAAAATAAGTACATAAACAAAAGCTCCGATCTCCTTTTGGATATTCGTACCTGCGCGTAGCATGTGGCCGTCACACCAGCCCACGCCTCAAAGCCACAAGACAAACAGGCATCACTAGACCACGAGCAGAAGGAAAGTAATGCCCGGAAGAAAATTGGGACGAATGAAGGGGAGAGAATAGGCGAGTAACGGAAGCAGAATAAAAACCATGAATGAGGAGATAAGAACATGAAGAACAAGAGAGATAGATAGATAGATACGTATAGATAAACAGACAGAGGAAGAGGGGATGAAAACTAAAGGAAAGAAGGTGCAGAAGAAAAGTGGAGGAGGGATCAAGAACAAAGAGAAAGAAGAAAAATGAGAAGATATGTTCGTTTACACTCTGAATACCATCATGTGGTGTCGACTGCAATAGAATGATAGAGTTGGCCGAGCATGAGGGGGTTAGTGGTGACAGTAGGCCTTACTGACACTCAGACTGGTATGACTCACTCAGCTGAATAAAATCGTCTGGGGTTAACAGGAATAAATTACCAGAGTTCTCTCGACCATGGGGAGGTTTAAAGAAAGAGGCGAGAATGAGAAGGAAACGAAAGAACAAATTAGGTACGGGAAACTGAAAATAAAACTATAAAAAAAAAAAAACCGGGACGAGTTATAGCAAAAGAGAAAATAAAAGAAAAAGAACAGAGGGTAAAATATTTAAATGTAAAAGGAAGGAAAAAGAAAGGAAACAGTGAAAAGAATAGGCGATTGAATAATACAGTATAGCCGATCATTCTAAGCACCACCCGATAAGACGCAACACACGACAATTTTAAACATCACTCCTAGAGGTTATACATTTCAGATATGATATTTTCTGTTATAAATACGAAAATGACAAGATGTTGATACTAATAATAATTTATTAACCCCTTCACTTTTTTTTTTTCTACCGGCAGACAATTTTATGCACTTTACGATAGCCTGCTTGTAGTTAACGGGTTTATGAAGGCTGTCTGTAACCTTTGTAGTTGTTAAAAATCTTTCCTAATCTAGGTGAAAGTCGTCTAGAGTAAGCTAAAATATACTGAAAATTACGTCATGGGACCGAAGGCAGTACAATATTCACTTCGCAGTCAAATACACCAACCAATCAGCATCGAGCGAAACCTTAGTTCTTACTCTGTAATTTTTCCCACGCAGGTTTTGACTTACGTATTGTGCATAGTTTATCCCCCCTCACCGCGAAAGGCCCCCACTCGGACTGAACACAATGCATGGCGGCAGCAGGAGTAAAGCAAAGCATACAGTACACCACCGTGAGAGAGAGAGAGAGAGAGAGAGAGAGAGAGAGAGATTCCATCGGCACGAGAGGCATTAGCAAGTTTAACGTCAAACATACATCCTGCTGAAGGAATGAATGCAGGAAGCTTCAGTCTCCACTACCAAAGGTCTCCCTGAAGCTGAACACTATCTCAAATTTGTCGCAAGAATCAAATAAAAATGGTCAAAGTTTCCAGTCTGAGGAACAATGACATAAATATGGACAAGTTTCCAGTTCCTCCCAGCAATACCTCTCTCCCCCATTTTCGTACAGTCCTATAAATACAGCGCCAACATGAGTAAATTTAAAGGCCTGTTCGTTCTCGTTGGTGATTTGCATATTTTAAGCGTACATATGCACACTGACTTTTACACATGTCCTACAGCCACGGACAAAAGTTTGGCTTCTTTTCCACAGCGTTTTTGTCACACCAGGCCTTGTTCGTCACTTTCCTACCCGACGCATGATATGAAACGAGATTCATGAATGTGTAGCAGCAGCGAGACAAAAAAAAAAAAAAAACTCAGGTTAGGAACATTAACAGCCGAAGAGAGTATGAAGTAAAAAGAGGTGTAAAATTAAGGGAACATTTGTCCAGCACTGTAGCTACAGGTGTAAGGATATATGCTTTTGTCTTTACTTCAGGTGTTGGTGTGTCTGTGTTCTCGCCCAGCAACAACAATGCCTGTGTGGCTGCAGTCACCGCCAGTGAAGTGGATTCGGATTGGCTCTCTGTTTGTCATCAGAATTAGAACATTTTGAACTAATCCTAATAAAATTTGTGGCGACTTTCCTGTTGACAGGATGATATTATTTTCTTGGGTGATAAAACGTAACAGGAAATCATATTTTTTTACTTCAGTCAAACTACCAATTGTTATAACTGCAGGTGTGGGTGTTTCATCGCGATCCCAAGCTTCTTTCTCTCCCCCCACCCCCCCCGGCTCGAGGGAAGTCGAAATCAGGGATGAAGAAAAAACAAGCGAGTGTACACGGTTAATCTAGCAGTCTGATAATGGAATGACGGAATGACTCATATCAAGCCCAACATTGTCACTGACGCCTGCCACGTAAACACAGTCACAGAATATGACTGAAAATTTTGTCATAAATTCCAGCTGAAAAAGGAAGGCATTCATACTCGTATCACTTAATGCACTCTAAATGTTTCTTGCTTTCCTATGCATTGTGAACACGGTTCCTTCCCAAACTATCATTTTCCGAGAGTTCATGGTGCTTAACGTTATCTGCCGCTGACGCGTTTCTTTGTTAAGGCTATTTGTAACCTCTCCAGCAGGAAAACTTGCTCAGAAGCTGATTATAATTGCCAGAGTACAACAAGAGTGAAATGAAAAATAGGTCTTGTTGATGGAGTTAAAGAAGGACACGTACGAACTGCAGTAAATACCAGGTCAGCGGGGCAACACATTAGTACGCATTGTAATGAATGGCCTCTTTCATACCGTTGTTTGACATCTTACTTGTATTACCTTTTCACTATAATTTTTTTTTCTCTCTCTCTGGTGTGTGTGTGTGTGTGTGTGTGTGTGTGTGTGTGTGTGTGTGTGTGTGTGTGTGTGTGTGTGTGTGTGTGTGTGTGTGTACATAATTCCCTTTCTGAATGTGTTCCTTGTCCTATTTTCGTCGCGTACTTTTCCACGTTGTCTTCTGTCTCGAACCTTCTCCCATTCTCCTCTCCTCCGACTTTTCTTCCTTTTGACTTTTGCTTCCTCCATCCCTCCCCCTTCCATCGTCCTCTTCACGCTCTTCTGCCATTTCTCTGTCCCTTTCCACCCTCTCACATGTTCTTCCTCATTTCCTCCTTTTGTCATCCTCATTTTTCCTCCTTCCCCCCTCTCTTCTCTTTCATCACTCCCTAACCTCTGTTTTTTTTTCCTTTCCTCCCCAACCCTGTCATCCAGTTTCCTACTTCTTCCCATCCCTTCCATTCATCTTCCTCTCTCTCCTTCAATAACTCACTTTTATCTCTCCATTATGCAACATCCCCTCCTTTTCTCCCCTCAGCCTACCTTTTTGTCTCTTATCTCCATCTCTTATTTCTCTCCTTTTTTTTTTTTTTCCCTCAACTCCCTCTCCTACCTTTTCCCTCGCCCTCCTTCTCTCCTCTCCTCTACTTTCCTCTCCTCTCCTCTCCTCTTCTTTCCTCTCCTCTCCTTTTCTCTCTTCTCCTCTCTTTTACTCTCCTCCCTCCCTCTCTTTCTCTCCACCCTCTTCCCCAACAGTTAATCAGAGGAAAGTAACGTTGTTCCCCGAGGGTGCGTTTTGTGCGTGTCTGTGCTTGTGTTTGCAGTTGTGTATGTCTGCTTGTGGGTGTGTGTGTGGGTAGGTGTGGGCATATATATATATATATATATATATATATATATATATATATATATATATATATGTATACTGTATATATATATAGATAGATAGTTGTGTTTGTGTGCGTACGTGTGAATTTTTTTTTCGCCATGTTCGTTCTTTTTCAATATTCTTGTAATTATGTTTGTTTTTCAGTGCGTGTTTCCATACTACCACGATATACCCCACCCTCACATGTTACCTGCTGGGCATACTGTACAGCGTACACTGAAATATGCTGGGACTGCCACTTCAGCAGTCATTACAGTGCGATTAACAGTTATCAACTGATTCTGATCTGCGTATTGGCACTTGAATAATTAGTCTTTTTCTTAACAATATTAATTAGTATTATTGTCTAGAGCGATGGGTTTCATTTTCATTTGTTTACTTTTTAATTATTTTTCATTAGTTTTGCTGCTCTTATGACGGTTGTGGTGGTGATGGTGTAGGTGTTTGTGTGTTTGCGGGTGTACATGTAGTAGCGTTGTTTTTAGAGTTGACAAAAGACTGCTGAATTAACATCCAAAACTAACCTAAACTTGCTTGCTACTTACCACCGCAGGGAACTGCCATTAACCCCTTCAATACGATATCTTTTTTGTTTTTCTCATCATGTCCAGACGATTGTTTTCAGTTCAGGGGAGACATAATAAATTAGGGATGGTAGTCCACCGTTAGCCTACATGTCCTTCCTAACCCGAAGGAAATCGTTTGGTGGTAGTGGGAGTGAAATGAAATATCTTTGTAAAGAAGTAACGTGTGGAAAATATTCTCCACACGCGGATGTAGCTTGTCTGTTGTGTTTTTCCTACTGGATTTCTCTTTTGCACTTTTCGTTGATAATAATAATAATAGTAATAATAATAATAATAATGATGATGATAACAACAATAATAACAACTAATTGGTAGCATTGTAATTATTACCTCCGCCAACGAGGTTGGAGGAGGTTATGTATTCTATGTCTGTCTGTCTGTCTGTCTGTCTGTCTGTCCAGACGATATCTCCAAAAGTTCTCAGTGAATTTCAGTGAAATTTAATGGGAGAGTGGACCATGGGTAAAGGAACAGTTTATTAAATTTTTGGGGGGCGGATCTGAATCCTATGTATTCCACACAATATCTCCACGGAGCCGAATCCGGATCTTTTGTAATGGCAATGGTATTCGCGGAGGAATGCGCTGAGTGCTTTTTATTTATTATAAGTATAGCTATAAGTAATAGTAGTAGTAGTTGTAGCAGTTGTAGCTGTAGTAGTTGTTGTAGTTGTAATTATGGTAGTAGTAGTAGTAGTAGTAGTAGTAGTAGTTCATGTTCTTGTTTGTTGTTTTTTGTTAACTGGTTTTGTATGTTTTTTTTTTTTTAGTCGTATATTTTTAGACAAGTCAAATGGTTTCCAGTACACCAGGAAACCATTGACCACGCTGGGTGGTAACCATATAACCAAATTATGGGTTCTGATGGTTTAGTGGGTAATTAAGGCTCTCCAATCGAGTTGAGCCGGTACAGGTTTAGATCCAAGGGATGGTTAGAGTTTATTGCTCACGCAATGCCACTCAGGGATGAGTGAGGCTGGTCATTCTCATCTTAAATGCCAGGACCAACTTGCCTAGCTCCGGGCTCCTACGCTTCTTGTGGGGCGACATAGGATTGGATTATGGATGGATGGATGGATTACTATAATGTTTTTGGCAGTGTTTATATCTTCACGCCACGACACTTCCTGTTAACTCGGTCCTAATTATATGTATCTTTTTTTTGTTTTCGTTTTGTGTTGTGGAGAGATTATGGGTGAACACTTGTGGGAGGGCGGCTTGTTGGTGAAGTAGACTCTGGCACTGGACGTCAGGCGTAAGATACACTAATTACATTGATGGATGGGCAGACAGACAGATTACGTGGTTGACAGGCACTGAGCCGGCTGGAAATCTGCTGTGAGGGTGGTGGTGGTGCAGAGGTTTCCGATATTGTTTATACAGTGATTATTATTATTATTATTATTATTATTATTATTATTATTATTATTGTTATTATTATTATTATTGTTATTATTATTATTATTATTAATTGATGTCATTACTATTATTACCATCATTATTACACAAGTGACACTACCTGTGCTGCTTTGTGCGTTCGCGCCTGCGTTAGTACATGTCATTCGCAGATAAGCGTGTGCATGTGCCCGTGCACATGTGTATCTGTGCTTGCATGTGTACGCGTTCTTTGCACTTATGTACATGTGCAGTTTTGTGTGTGCGTGTGCGTACGTGTTTTTGTGCGTGCGTGTGTTTGCGTGTGTGCGTGCGTTCGTGTGTTTGTGTGCGTGCGTTCGTGTGTTTGTGTGTTCGTGTGTTTGTGTGCGTTCGTGTTTGTGTGCGTTCGTGTGTGTGTGCGCGTTCGTATGTGTGTGTTCGATTGTTTGTGTATTAATGTATGTATATATATATATATATATGTGTGTGTGTGTGTGTGTGTGTGTGTGTGTGTGTGTGCTGAGGTCAGGGTCATTGGATGGATTCGAACACAATATCTCGCGACATCATGGCCACCGGAAATCTCTCTCTCTCTCTCTCTCTCTCTCTCTCTCTCTCTCTCTCTCTCTCTCTCTCTCTCTCTCTCTCTCTCTCTCTCTCTCTCTCTCTCTCTCCTGTGACTTCACCTTTTATTTTTCCTCCAACACTCTCCCTCCTCCAAAACTCATCTCCTTCATTTCCTTTTTATTTTCCTTATTTCCTTCTTTCTTCTTCACCCTCTTTTAGATATGAACATTCAGCATTTAAGGGACTATCAGGAAGGGTTCTGACAACATTAAAGGAAGATAATACGAGTAGATAATTCCTAATCATTTTAATCAGGCGACGTGAAATATTGGTAATGCTGCAATTTCCGGACGATTTTATTCAACCTCAGAAAGCCCCGTCTTGTTGAAGGAGTTTATACAGGCTAAATCCAACTCCTGAACTTGATATCAAACGTTGTCTTCGAAGCTGACTACAAACGCTTAGTGCTGGCAAGAAGCCAGTATAATACGTCATTTGATGAAGAACGTTTAAGACATAGCATAAGGGACATGGAATTTAAGAGTAATAATGACATTTGGTTGTAAACATAGCAGTAGGTATAGCAATGATGGGAGATTGATGAGAGGAAAAATAAGAAATGGGTGAAAAAAACAGTGAATTGGTATATGAGGGAGGGCGGCTGTAAGTGGCGTTATGGAGAGCGGAAGAGGGTGTTCGTGGTGGTGTAGGGGTGTTAGTGGCGGTGTAGGGGTGTTAGTGGCGGTGTAGGGGTGTTAGTGGCGGTGTAGGGGTGTTAGTGGCGGTGTAGGGGTGTTAGTGGCGGTGTAGGGGTGTTAGTGGCGGTGTAGGGGTGTCAGTGGCGGTGTAGGGGTGTCAGTGGCGGTGTAGGGGTGTTAGTGGCGGTATAGGGGTGTTAGTGGCGGTGTAGAGGTTTAGGGGGATTTTTTTGTTTGATTCTGAATCCTGCATCACCCCATCAGTTTCGATGTGCATAAGTGTTGGGATAATGATGATGATGGTGATGATGATGATGATGATGATGATGATGATGATGATGATGATGATGACCGAGTTTTGGATTTTGGTTTGTATGGGTTAATTCTCTCTCTCTCTCTCTCTCTCTCTCTCTCTCTCTCTCTCACACGCACATCCGGGCGCAGACACATAAGGGAAATCCTTACCCAAACACTCACATCTGAATCACACACACACACACACACACACACACACACACACACACACACACACACACACACACACACACACATCAATAGAGTATACTGGTCATGCCTGGTTGTTTCCCTATCGGTTTTATCGCCTTATCTCGTACTCCATGCTCACCGCTCTCTCTCTCTCTCTCTCTCTCTCTCTCTCTCTCTCTCTCTCTCTCTCTCTCTCTCTCTCTCTCTCTCTCTCTCTCTCTCTCTCTCTCTCTCTCTCTCTCATATTGCAGTATCCTTTCACACCCATTCTCTTCCATCCTCATATCTATCTGTCTATCTATTTGTTTACAGCCTCTTCATTTCCTTAGTCCATCTCATCCATCTGCCCATTCACGTGTTCGACCATTCATCTATCCTTATATTAATCCATATTTCAATCCACTCAAACAGCCCTCCATCTATCCATTTATCTATCTATGCCACAACCAGTTCAGCAGTATATCTGTCCACACTTCCTTGCCAATTACCCATCTAAATACCCAGACTTATATCCAGTTAACATTCCATCCTTACATTTTTCAATCCACTCATTTGCCAGTCCATCCGTCCGTGTCTCAATCCATCCGTCTTTGTCAAACCATCCATTTCTCATTCCATCCGCCCGTATGTCGATTTATTTATTCATTCTTCCATCCTTTCGGCCATATAGGGAGAAAGGAGAATGAGGGATTGGATAGGAAGGTGTCGCCTGTGTGAGTGAGGTGGGGGAGGGGGGGAGGAGAGGAAGGGGGATACCGAGGGTTAGATGGAAGAATGGGATGGAGAGGTATATGAATGTGGGATGTGCTGCTTGGAGAAAGGGCAGCGTGATGGCAGGGGACAGGGTGACATGGAGACGATTCGTTCTTGGCCACACTTGAAATTTAGGCTTCAAGCTGTAGATAGATTTTGCTGATCCATTCATCCGTCGCATCCATTGTTACATTCCTTCTGTCTGCTCCTCCATCCTTCTGTCCATTGATCCATCCATCTGTTCTTCCATCTGTCTGTACATCTATATTTCTCTTCAAGTCTCTTCATCCATCTCCCTCCCTCCCTCCTCAGAGTGCATTGCCCTTTCACGCCCCTCTCCCTTTTCTTCACCATCATTCACCTCCCCTGTGTCTCCCCATGTTCTCTCGCCCCCTCCCCTCTATCCTTACCTCCCATTCTCCTCATCTTTTCCCCTCCTCTCACCTTGCCTCCCCCCACGTCCTGTCTCCCTCCTAACCTCCCTCCCTCACTCACTCCCCATCCTCGCTCCCTCCCTCCCGTCCTACTTCTCTCCTCTCTCCTTTCTCTGATTCCCTCTCATCCTTTGCCTTCCCTCACCATCCTCTGCCCTCCCTGACCATCCTCTGCCCTCCCTCCCCATCCATTCCCTCCCTTCCACCCTCCCATATCAGTCTTTCTCTCTCTCTCTCTCTCTCTCTCCTAACATTTTTTTTCTCATGTATTCCCTATCGTCTCCACTCCAGCTTCACTATCTCTTTCCCTCCCAGTTTTCTTCCATCATTCTTATTAACCTGCGTTATCTTTTCTTCAGTTCTCTTCCCTTCCTTTTTCATTTCCACCTCCCTCTCACTGTCTCCCGTTTTCTTCTTTGTCACATTCCCCCATCCTTCCTCTTTCCTGCCAATTCAGCCTTCGCGTTGACCGGTTCACAGTTTATATCTCACGTTCATTAATGTCTTTCCCTTCCTTTATCCCACTTCCCTTCTCACACAGTCTCTACTCCCTGCATTCCTTCTCTCCTTCGCTCTTCCCCCTGCAATCCCACTCTCCCTCCTCACCCTCTCACTCCTTTCACTCTCCCTCCCGCTCTCCGCCCACTTACACTTGTAGCCTCCATCCCTCTCACATTCCCTCCTCCCCAAACTTCCATCTTTCATTCCTTCCTTCTTTCTCTGTTTTTCCCGTCTCTCACTCGTCTGCTTCCATTCTCGCCCTCGCTTCTCCCTTTCGCTATCTCTCCTCACTTCCCTTCCTCTCTTGCCAGCCTTCCCTCTCATTCCCTCCCGTTTCCAGCCATCCATTCATCCATCCATCCATCCATCCATCCATTTTTTCTTAATCTCCCATTCACTTTCTACCTCATCTCCCACTGCTGCTTCGCCCTTTCCCTTCGCCCCTCCTTCCCTTCGCCCCTCCTTCCCTTCCACTGTCTCTCACACACATCCATTTCATCCCTCCTCCATCTTCCTCCATCTCTCCTTTCCTTACATCAGTCCATCCTTTAATATTTTTTCAGTTTCCCGCACACTTTATGTATCACTTTTTTGTCTGCCCCATCCCTTCTTTCTCCCTCCCTCCCTATCACTATCTCTCACCCCCCAGTCCCTCTCTCCCTCCCTCTCTCCTTCCTCTCACTATCTAACTCCCCTTCCCTCCCTCCCTCTCTCCCTCGCCTCTCGCCAGTCATCTAGTAGCCGTGCCAGTGCCAGTTAGACAAAGAAGAGTGCCATGTATTAGACCAACAAAACAGTGCCACTAAGTCGCTTCACCAACCCCGCCTCTGTGTACCCAGCCCTAACTCCCAGTGCAAATCAGCGGCAGTGTGAAATAGTACATAATATCAGAACACAGTGCAGTATCGGTGATATTTGGAGTTAGAGGGAGGCGTGAAGTGTGGTTGTGAAACGCCAGGTGTGACGATACCAACCTTTTCAAATAATTCATTTTAGCGACAGACGGTTTTATTCAGCTTAGGACTAGTGTGGTAGTAATAGTGAAGGGGTTAATGAAGGCCACAGCTAAGCCCTCCAGCTTGAAAAGTTTCTCCTAAGCTGAATAAAATCGTCTGAAAAAAAAGAACACTAAAACAAAAAGACATCACCGGATCGAAGGGCTTAGACACAAATATAATATGACAAAATGGTGGGAATTGGAAGCTGGTGACGATTACTGATCTGAAGAGAAATTTGTGTTTGAGGAGGTAAGTTCTTTTTTTTATTCATGTAAATCATTCGTCGTTTTTAGTCTACTTTTTCTCCGTTTACTCGTCATTCACCCTTCTCTTTCCATCACTTTCTTCTTTCTCTCTCTCCCCCTTTCCCTCACATGTTTCCCTTTACTTTCACTATCCCCCTCATTCTCGCCTTTACTAACCTCCTACCTTCCCACCCCCCTCATTTGCACCTGTTCTACAGTTTTACCATTCTCTCCCTCTCTCCCTCTCTCTCTCTCTCTCTCTCTCTCTCTCTCTCTGCTGTGTATATATGTTATAATTATTTATATATACATATGTATGTAAATATTATATATTGTGTAATTGTATGTAGGCTATATATATATATATATATATATATATATATATATATATACAGTGTCTGTCTCTGTATACCTATCTGTCACTTTTCTCACCAACGTTCGTTCCCTCCTCCCTCCCATTTTTTTCTCCGCTTTCAAATTGCCACGTGGGCTAGTTCTGATAAGGGGAGAGAGAGAGAGAGAGAGAGAGAGAGAGAGAGAGAGAGAGAGAGAGAAACAAATCAGTAAAAGGAGAAAGGGAGAATACAAAAAAAATGGGATGGTGAAAGAGAATATCGTACAAGAAGAAATGTAATGAAGGAATGAAGTAGCCCAGTAGAAAGAAGCATATTTAACGACAATAATAAACCAAAAAGGGAGAATTTAACAATGATCTAATAAGACGAGAGTATTAAAATTATAAATCACACTCATCAACCATAACCTTTTTTTTTTTTTTTTTTTTTTTTTTCCCCACACCAGAGTATGAGGTGAGATGGGGTCTTGAGTCAGTGAGAGAGAGAGTTCAAGAAAGGAATAATTATTAACAGCATACTCATTGCAAAAGGCTACAGCGTCGAGCTAGCAAAACTGACCACATTGTACGTCCTTGTCAAGTTACCTTTTTATGTCCATTTTTTGCAGTCAGTTCCACAGCACAAATAAATTGTCTGTTAAATCTTCATTTGCTACCTAAAGTGACTGAAAGATATCCCCCCGTTACAGTGTTGGTTGAATATAAAATAAGTTGTGGTATTTTGGAACGCATCATTGACAGAAAAAAAAAATCACTTAATTTTCTGTGTATAGGCTAACTGGGGGAAGTTACGGCAATGTAGTAGGTAAGTAAGTGAGAGGTTTTCAGGAGAATTAGCCTGTCCTGACGATTTTCTTGTTAGGCGAAACGTGAGGAACTAGAGAGGTTTGCTACAGCCTTCATAAACCCGTTCACTACATGATGGGTCTGGTAAGGGTAATGGATTCATCTGGTAACAGTAAAACTAAATAAAACTGTCATTGACGTAAAGGGTTGAAGAGTATAGTTTACCACCTCAGTGCGAAGTTGTTTTGTAATCTTTTTATTTGGTGAAACTAAAGAACAGAAGGGATATAATGAAACAAATGGGAGAACGCGTTGGGAGAATTAATTAAAGGAAACTGCAGAAATGGAATGATAATAAGGGAGAACAGGATAAATCCCATTAAGTAGACCATTGTAAAGGGAGAGTAATACCCTAATGACTAGGCTGTTACTGAGAGAGAATTACACTATCGTTAGTCGACTGTTGCCATGAGAAAAATACCATAAAATTACGGTAGTGTAGTTAAATAAGGTAGGGTAATATAAACTCTCAGCCATTTTAAGGAAGAATAATAACATTGAAAGTATATTATTATTAGGGTAGAATAGTATTATATACAGTTTAGGTAGACCAGTGCCTTAAACAGGAAGCTGCCGTTAAGGGAGAACAATACCATAGAGAGTACACTATTATTATTATGGGAGAATAGAGGGTAATCCCCGTCGTTGCCATGGTTACTGTTTATCCTTCTCCACAATGTTGCCTACTTGTTCTCCATCATTTTCAGTCTGTTTTCTTTATCCACTGACCGAATTGCAAGTCAGTGTCTTTCTTGATTTGTCTTCTTTTCCTAATGGTATTCCCGCATCTCTCTCTCTCTCTCTCTCTCTCTCCTGCTTAATTGTTCTGTTCTTAATGTAGTTAGAGAATAAGTTAGTAAATAGGGTCACTTGGTAAGGCGAGTTAGATGGGTGTTTGTGTATCTGTGTAGCTATGAAACTGTCTTTTTTTTGTGTAGGATATTATGACACGTCCCTTGTGCCACTCAGATAATCAGCACTTCTTCCTGTGGTGCAGATTAACCTATTTTTCACTGCATCCAAACATGCCATTTATCTATGACAACCAGCGAGCTTCTCAGTCTATCTACTCTTTTAACCTTTGAATCCAGTGACGTGTCTTTCCCGTGTTTTGACAGTTTTAATGAGCTCTGAAGATATTTCTGTATATCCTGGAGTCAGGTGTAGCCTTCATTATGCCCTGGACTATCGTGGTGCTAACGTAAATATAATAGTTTCGTCGTACCAATTTTTTATGCGTTCCTCGTCCGCACATCTGCGTCGTGGCGTCATAATAATAGTTAAAACACCATTCGAAATGGCCCGTAAATATCCAGCATGAACTGACCGGGAACGAATTGGTCCATTATTCAGAGCAGGACACTTAAGGTACTGTTATATTTTATTTTCTTTGCTCATAAACAGCCGTAGTCAGACCCACTCAACAGGCGTAGCCAGACCCACTCAGCCAAAATAAGGTACACCCACTAAAATACTTACCGGCATCCCTTGCTTCCATAACTATAGCAACTATCACTGGCACTGAAGCCGTGAATACACGTAAAAGGTTGGTACACCTGACCCTTCCCCCCCCCCCTCCCGTTAATCTCTCCGCGCCTCCCTCCCCCGACCCTGCGCGCGCACACGCACGCACGCACGCACACGCACGCACGCACACGCACGCACGCACACGCACGCACGCACACGCACGCACGCGCACGCACGCACGCACGCACGCACGCACGCACGCACGCACGCACACACACACACACACACACACACACACACACACACACACACACACACACACACACACACACACACACACACACACACACTCTCTCTCTCTCTCTCTTCCCTCCTCCCCAGATATAGTTTAACTCCCGTAGCTTCATGTGTATAACAAATAATTCATAGCAATGAACATAATGCTGGAAGGAAGGTCTCAAAACTTTATCCACTAGATAATAGAGAAATCAAAGTGTTAAAGTGCTGTGTGTCTGCTTGGCACCCATCGTATCCGGGGTTACCACCCTAGGATTTTCTTACACGTTGTGATACAATAACCACGACCATTAGCATTTTAAGAATGGGTTGATGGCAAACTTTATAGGCCTAACTGTCCACAATATGCAACACCCCATGAACATCGCATGTAAAGTATATACAGTACGTATCACAGTACTGCTATAATATTAACCACATCAGCGACACGTGAATGTAGTAGTGCATGGATTATGAAACTGAGAATGGTATAGTACCAGATTGATGATGATGGTGATAACATCGCGGAGGGGCTGATCGCTAGGTGTATTTGTTTGTTTTAGGATAGGCTTTTACCTCAGACGGTTCTCGAATTGTATGTGACGAATGTGTAGCCTACGAAACAGCTTCAGTTTGGACAATTGGAGCATGGAATGAGCAGTGTTCATATTCAGTGTGGCTTCAGGTTCTTTTGTAATACTTCTTAGATAGCAAATTATTCTGTACATTACACATCAATACTCTCGTTTAAAATTTTTATGAAAATGTTGATACACAAACTCTCTAACTAACGTAAAAGGCAGTGATAATAAGCAAAACAAATTGCTTAGTAAGTGGTGCTGCGAAGCCTCCGATGCCACCATTAATACGGACCTAAGGCGCAGCAGATCAGGGATACCATCTAGGCACGTTAACTCAGGCGTTTATTTGCAGATCTCGTCCGGTGTGTCAAATTTTATCACGCCAAAAGATTGCCGATATGTTTTTTTAGTGGGTGGACATTATTGTGGGTTCAGGTTGTTAGGTCAGTGTAGGTTCATTGAGGTTAGTTAATGCTAGCCAGGTCCAGTTAGGCCAAATCATGCGTCATGTTCATCCAGGCCCCTCACATTCAGTATAGCTAAATCATATTAGTTGTGGTTCATTCAGGACCATTTGAGTCCACTCATGCCCAGTCAGGCCCACTGCACTTCATTTTACCTTTATCAAGTGATTTCACATCGGTTCAGGGCCAGTTATTTATGTCCATTACAGTTTACTTCCAGTTAATCTCATTCATATCAGTTCAGCTTCTTTCAGAACCAGTTAGGTCCATTCGGCTTTATCAATGCCACTTCAAATCCAGTCAGGCCCATTTCACGTATTTCGACCCAAGGAGATAATTTCAGGTCAGTTTACATTATTCACGTGTAGTTACAGTAGGTTTATCAAAGTCCAGTTAGGTCCATTGCAGTCAGGCAGTTGTATTCAGATGGGAAAGACGACGGTGGCTGGTGTTGCATGGCGGAGCAACCATTCCCAGCGAAGATGGACATTGGCAATGAGAAGTTCGGTGTTTGGGAGGTGCTGAAGAAGAGTTGGGTGCGTGGAAGCTAAGTCCACTAATACCAAGTCGGTACACTTTCCATCGGGGCGCAGGGAGGCGTGGCTTGTGTGTGACGTCAGTTGGCTTAAGTAACAGAAAATGTATATAAGGGCAGACAAATGAAACATTTATAATAAGGGAAAACGAAGAAGGGGAAGAAGTGCAGACTCGTTTAACCCAATATTATAGCAGTAGGTTTGCTCACACTCCTACATCTTTCATCACTTCCCCACACCTTCCCTCACACATTTTCAGTCCCCTCCCTCACTTCTCCGGGCTGAAAATGTGTTATGGTCTGACGAGTGGGGCAAGCATCGGAGCATCCACCTACCATCATGATCAGGCGTCAAATGAACTGGGGTTTCGTGCCAGAGGCCCAGAGCCAGAGTCGACGTCACTCTGATGCTCCGTCCCCTGCGCGAGCTTGAAGCCGTTTTAGAAGAAAGTGATCCGACCTGGTATTAGTAGACTTAGGGTGGATGGGAGCGAACGGGACTGGCGAGGATGTTGTGCATGGTGGTGAGGGGCACTGAAGTTGGACGTTATAGGTTGGCCACTTTGGGCTTGGCGATGAGAAATTTACAATTTTTCAACAACAACAACCCAACCAACAACGTCAACCAGCACACTAACAAGCAACAACAACAACAACAGTGAACAAGATTCGTTTTCACATATCTAGTATCTCACGATGCAGGAAAAAAAAAAAAAATCCCAGACAGCGAAAAGTCAATCTCCTACCACTTTTAACTCCAGGGGTACGATGCCGTAGATATTATTCTAGCTTATATAATTCTGGCTCCCTTCAGACGATTTTATAAAGATACAACCCCTCCCCCACCCGAAGTGCAGGGGCTTATAAACTGTGTGAAGACTCGAAAACGTTCATGTTGAGTTGATAGCAGCAGTAGTAGTAGTAGTGATGGTGGTAATTACAGTAATGTTGAAAATATACCAGTAATATAGACAGCAGTAATAGGTATGTAAGAAAAGGTGAAGTGTGGCCAAAGGAATAAACATCTGTTAGATGTCTTCAAACTAAGGGATATTCTGAATTCCCACAATGGTTCAGCATCCCTGCCACCAACACCTCCACCTGCCTTCCTCTTCCTCCATGTTCTTCCTCTTCCTCCATGTTCTTTGTCTTCCTCCTTCATCCATCAGTACCTTTCACTTCGGACACCACTTCCTCTTCTTATTCCTCCTTCCTCCTTTCATATTCCCTCCCTGTTTTTACTCCCTTCCTCCTCCTCCTCCACCTCCTCCTCCTCCTCCTCCTCCTCCTCCTCCTCCTCCCACCAGCTTCAGTATCCAGAACGGAGATCCAGCCTCACTACAATATACCGGTTATGATATCCCAGCCTCATAGTTGGGTCGCTGGTGGAAAGCAGCAGATTGAATTTAGGTCGCTAGGTCAGATTTTAGGGGACAAGATTTTTTGGTTTAGGATAGATTTTAGAGACATGACCATATTTTAGGGACGGGTTAATATACAGTACAGGGGAATTGGTGGGAGTGAAGAGCCCATAGTAAGTCAGAGGTAAGGAATGCAGTCTTATCAGTATTGGGTAACTCTAAGTAGCCTACGTCAGATTTTAGGCACATGATGACATTTAGGAGCGTAAGTCAGATTGAGGCCAAAGTTAATTTTAAGGGTCCTAACTCGTCAGATTTTAGGGTCCTGAGTCAGATTTTAGGGGCCTTGATCATGCTATAGGCACAGGTTAATGTTGTAGGGGCGTTGGTCAGATTAAATGACCGAAATCAGATCTTAAGAATACAAGAATTTAGGAGTTTAGGTCAAATTTTAGGGGCCCCTGTCAGTTTTAAAGGGTCATTATTTAGAATTATTTTTTAGGGTTGGTAGTTAGGGATCATATTTGAGGGTTGGTATTTAGGGATTATTTTTAAGAGCTGGTATTTAGGGATCATTTTTAAGAGTTGGTATTTAGGGATCATTTTTTAGGGTTGGTATGTAGGGATAATTTTTAAGGGTTGGAATTTAGGGATAATGTTTAAGGATTGGTATTTTGGGATTATATTTAAGGGTTGGTATTTAGGGACTAACGTAGGTTGCTGGTCAGGTTTTAGGTGCAGTAAAAAAAGGGAATATGGGTAAAATTTTAGGGGAATAGTTCGGGATTTAGAGGCTTTGGCAAGATTTTTGGTGTGTAGATTAAGTTTTGGGGATTATTTTAGGGGCTGGGATCAGATTTTAGGGGTCTGAGTTAAATATCAGGGACAGTGAATAAGGGAGGTCGAGGCCAGATTTTAAGGGCGTTGGTTAAATTTGCTTGAGTGAGATTTAAGGAACTTTGATCATATATTACGAACATGAAATAAAAGGATCTGGGTAAAATATGAAAGGGTCTTAGTTCAAACTTAAGGGGCTTAAGTCAAAATTAAAGTGTTTACATTAGAGGAGTAGGTTCAAGTTTTAAAAGGGAAGGTTTACGTAGTAGGGATTAAGTGTAAATTTTAGGGGATTAGGCTACTTTGGGGGATTTATTAGATTGCAGGGGCTTAGGCTGTATTATGGGATTTATATTAATTTTATGAGCTTCAGTAAAATGTTTAGGCCTACTTTAAAATAATTGTAGCAACTTTGGTCAGATTTTACAGACATAAGTCAGGGTTTAGAGTCTGTTTCGTAGTGTCGTGGAGTGTTGGAGTAAAAGAAATAACACCCGTAAGGTTTTATTTTGTGGGTCTTAGCTGACTTAAATTTTGTGACGGATGGGTGAATAGAATAAGACATGGTAGTGAAGGGGTTAGAGTTACCTGTATCCCTAAGCTGATTAAAACTCTCTAGTGGAAGGAAGAATAAAACTTGTCCTCGTAGTGAAAGGAATCCTATTTTCTGACTCTGATTCTGAACCGAGATTAACGAACGGACTTACGATCCATTTTTTCCAAGACTTACTGACTGCGATTTGTTGATTCATTTTTTGTAGGACGGACAGGGCTGCAGAGTCTTCCCATATCTCTTGTTTTGCCTATAAAAACAAATGGTAGTTTAAAAGAAGGAAAACGATCGTTAGGTAAAGCCTTAAATCTGGGTGACGTACTTTTTAGAGTACTCGCAGCTACTCAGCGATTTTACTGCCGTACTGAAGAGCTTGATAAAGGCTGCCGGTATGTCTGACCCCTCCAGCTTGAGCAGTATCATTTAGTTGAAAACAGTGTGAAGGTAACAAGAATGTAATTAAAGCCCACCATATTCAAAGAGTTGGTAGTCTTCCCATGCATTGCTTTTCCCGCAAAGGCAAATCTTAGATATGGAAGGAAAATGGTCGTGTTTTTCTGAACATTTCAGTACAAATTGAACGACGAGCAATTGATCTAGTTTGCCTCGGGACCGAAACTTTTTCAATACGTTGTTTCTACATCAAAGCTTTTATTGGCAGCCAGTTGGAGCTGTGTTCTGGATGGCTGTTTCAGCAGAATATGGGTTTTACTCGAATATACACTATATACAGTACACTAGCAATTATCCCTTTCACTGTAATTACGTATTGTATGTTTTTGCAGCCTCCAGGTGATTTAATTCAGGCAGAGAGAGACTTGCAAGATTTAATTTTGTTTTATAAATTCGTTGACTACATAAGATCTTTCATAAGCTGCATATATATATATATATATATATATATATATATATATATATATATATATATATATATATATATATATATATATATATATATATATACCGTATAAAATGTGTGTGTGTGTGTGTGTGTGTGTGTGTGTGTATAATAGAGAGAGAGAGAGAGAGCGCAATACTTTAGCCTGTGGTATCATGGCGCCTTTAATAACTACAAAGTTACACAAAATAAATGAACAGATAACCCAACCAGCGACATGAAGCAACGATGGCTGAGCGAGCGGTTGCCCCATCGTTATTCACCCCCCCTCCCCCGCCCCCTTTAATAATGTATCGGTTTTCGTTAAATAAAATTCTCAGCCTTTCGTATCAATTACTCTCGGCCGCTTTGAATGGAGTCTATTATTTTCTCGTTTTGGGGAGGAGGAATTTAGAGTGAAGCAATAAATTGTGAGGGTATTGGAATTTTTTTGTTTAGTTTTTTGGTGGTTCATATATTGCGGGCGGGAACGGTGTTGTTGTTGTTGTTGTTGTTGTTGTTACTGTTGTTGCTGCTGCTGCTGGTGGGAGATATGGCCGCTGTTTTATTGTATTTCAATGCTAACCTGTTTGTGGCCACTTTAATTACGTTTTATTAATCTTCACAACTTAATTAATCTGTGGCATCATTAATGTATGAAGCTAAGTATGAAGCTGTGAAACTGTGTGAAAATATTAGGTGATGAAAATATTGTGATAATCATATACAGTAAATGTAATTGTGAGTGTGTGTGTGTGTGTGTGCGTGTGCGTGTGCGTGTGCGTGCGTGTGCGAGATTCATTCTACTCTATTTCTCCTTGCTTATGTTCAGTAATCTGCAGTATATTAAATACCCTGTACCTTAATATTAAGGTTCGATCGCCTGCCTGGTCAACCACGAGACCTTCTGGTAGGGCTTCACTCACCCTAACCTGATCGTACTTTGAACTGAAATTAGGGCCTTTGATGTATACGTCGACGTTTGCATGTCGTAGTGTAAAGGAATCTCCAGTATGAAAGTGCTTCCCCCGCCATTTATGAATTGTGGCACGAGTCGCGTTTTGAGGGAATGTTAGTGTATTTCCTTTGCCAGTTAAGCCTGTGTTTGTGGTTATCCCCTACTGGCAGTAACCGAGCATGTTATATCGCTACACTTAGTACATTCTCTGGAATACAGTTTCCTGCCGTTTGCTATTTTATCTACCTCTGCCTTCCTTGTAACACAAACCCCACAACATTACAGCATTTGTGTGCTTACCGTGTCTGTTATGCTTGACGTATTTCCTAAAAAGAATAAAACCGCCAGGAGACGGCAAGTAAAGATGTACAAGGCGCGCTGATAGAGGTAATGGTACTGTCTAACCCTTTACTACTGTGGCCCTTTCCTGTGGCGAATGTAAGTCAGCAGGGACACTTAAAGTCGGTGCTCATGGTATGTGTTTTCATTTGCCTGCATATAATCGAACCTTGTTGCCTCTGCTGATGGGATATAAATACATAGGCATTGCAGCACTTCGACTCATGTGCATTACTACCTACATACATCCTATCCTCATTCGCACTTCACCAGCTTGAGAAAGATAATTGTGGTCATCATTCATTCTACAAGGAGAATGTCCGGTCTTGTTGTGGATCTCATAATTGACTGATACAGACATACAGTCAACCCATTCAGTGCATTGATGGAACGCTGACGAGGAGCCTATACGCGATGGCGTGTGTATCCTGAATGGAGCAGCTGCGGCGTCCTCCCGGGAGCCAGACCACCTCATATTTCCCTGTACCTTGCCATGCCAAGGACCCTGTTCCGACCCTGCCGAGTCGCTGTCTCGCACAAGCCAGCGCCGGATGTGGTGTGTGGATTGTGGTGTGATGTGGTTTAGAGTCATTAAAGTCATGGAAGTGGAGTATATCATCTTCGACAGTCTTTAGTAAGAGACATGGCGGTCAAAATGGCTCCTGAAGAATCTTGGGCGTATAAATCTACGTCATCGAAGTGAAGGGGTTGAAGTCACACAAACAACCACCATCAACAAACAATCTCGCACACTACATGAACACCAATCTCGCACCCAGGCAACAAGCACGATCACAAAAGCTTACTCTACCCACCCACAGCCAGACCTAACACCACACCATTCATAACCACCACCACAACCACACCATTCATAACCACCACCACAACCACACCATTCATAACCACCACCACAACCACACCATTCATAACCACCACCACAACCACACCATTCATAACCACCACCACAACCACACCATTCATAACCACCACCACAACCACACCATTCATAACCACCACCACAACCACACCATTCATAACCATCACCACAACCACACCATTCATAACCATCACCACAACCACACCATTCATAACCACCACCACAACCACACCATTCATAACCACCACCACAATCACACCATTCATAACCACCACCACAACCACACCATTCATAACCACCACCACAACCACACCATTCATAACCACCACCACAACCACACCATTCATAACCACCACCACAACCACACCATTCATAACCACCACCACAACCACACCATTCATAACCACCACCACAACCACACCATTCATAACCACCACCACAACCACACCATTCATAACCACCACCACAACCACACCATTCATAACCACAACCACAACCACACCATTCATAACCACAACCACAACCACACCATTCATAACCACCACCACAACCACACCATTCATAACCACCACCACAACCACACCATTCATAACCACCACCACAACCACCGCACCAAGAACTAAGCTACAACCATCGCATCACAAACAGCCCCACCACACAAACAACTCCACTACAACCATCACACCACACCAGCAACCCCATTACAACCATCACACCACACCAGCAACCCCATTACAACCATCACACCACACCAGCAACCCCATTACAACCATCACACCACACCAACCCTACTACAACCACCACACCAACAACCTACTACACTTACTACAACCATCACACTACACCAACAGTTCCACTACAACCACCACACCAACAACCTACTACAACCATCAAACCACCAACAACCCCACTACAACCACCACACCAACAACCCACTACAACCATCACACCACACCAACAACCCCACTACATTCACCACACCTCACCAACAACCCCACTACATCCACCACACCTCACCAACAACCCCACCGACAATCCCACCACAACCACACCAGTCACAACAACCACTGTAACCTCCACACCCACCACTACAATTACAGCCACACCTGGACTGTCACACTTCCCTCAAGAACCACAGGCAGCACCACGCCAACCAACCTACCAAACACATCAACAACTGCTTCCGTTCTCCACGGGTACAACCATACAAGTGCAACCACCTACACAACCACCACTACAACCACAACCAGTCCTCATGCACTAACAAGCGGAATAATAGCAGCATGAGTGTGGTAATTTAGGGAGCTCAAACGAGGTGGTTACTGGCACTTCATTGTCATCCCTCTCACACTCCCTGTCCTCATCCTCAGTCCTTCTCTCCCTTACACTCACTTCACTTTTTTAAGTTTGTTCTCTCTCCCTTTCTCCTCTTTAATGTTCTTGCCATACTCTTTCTTTTATATCTCCTTCTCGTTACCCTATGCTTCCCCATTTATTTTTTTCTTCTTTTACCTCCATTGCTTCCCCTTTACCGTACTCCTTTCCCCCTTTTTTTTCCCTCTCTTCTTTTCCCCTGCCTTCTCTTCTCGTTTCTCTCCTCTCCCGTCTTCTCTTTATGTTTCATCCCTCTCCTTTTCTCTCTTCATCTCTTTTCCAATGTACGTTGTTCTGCCACAACCTTTGTAGTTGCGTCAGTTTTGCTATATTTCCCTCTCCCATCCTCCTTTTTTTATTAGAAACATATTTACTGATGTTTCTGTTCTGTCCGTGTTTGTTTTGTATTTTTCTTGTATTCAGTTACATTAACATTTTTATTAGTGATTCTTTCGTATTTGATAGTGTTCTCATTTTTTTTTTTTCATTAGCCTCCTCATTTTGATAACGTTGTTTTTTTTAGTTCATTCCTGCTGACGGGGTTTATTCAACTTACGGAAAGACCCGTCACACTGACAGGTTTACTAAAGATGTATCTAACTTCCCCATATTGAGAAGTCCAGCCTAAACCCAAGAGAAGTAAAATATATATATATATACCTAATTCAGCGGGTTGATATTGGCCTGTATGTCTGTCCCATTTTCTTATTCTGTTTCGAGGTCTCTCTTAAATTCTATTTTTTGCATTTTTCCTCATTTTTTTAATACAGATTATAACCGTTTCGAGTACGTTGTAAGCCCCTTCAGTCCGATGACATATTTTCTTTAGTTCATTCTTTCACGTCTGTTGTTAAGGGGATTTTTCGTACTGGAAGGATTGAAAGTAGCTTCATTAATCCTGTCAGTGTGCGGGGCTTTGATATACTGGTGTGGAGAGAGCAAGGATAAAATTTAAAATACATCATTGGGCTGAAGGGGATCATTGGTAGGCCTTTGTATCTCTTCATTTCCCCCCTGTGAACTTTTTTTTTTCTCAACCCTTTGTAGTCTATCATGATATGCGAGGCCGGAAGACGATAAGATAATGTTTAAGTGGCCTAATGAAAGAGAGAGAGAGAGGGGGAGGAAAGCTTGGGAGGAGGAGGAAGAGGGGGGTGGGAGGAAGAGAAGGAGGACGAGGAGTAGGAGTAGGACGAGGAGGAGTAGGCTAGGGCGAGGAGGAGTAGGTTAGGACGAGGAGGAGTAGGCTAGGACGAGGAGGAGGAGGAGGAGTACAGACTGAAATGAACCCTTGTAGTGTGGACAGTGAGTGATGATGGGGAAGAAAAGGAGGAAGAACTGGAGGAAGAGAAAGAAGAGGGGAAGATGGAGGAGGAGATGGAGGTGGAGGTGGAGGTTGCTTTAGGCACTTTAATGGGACCAATGCACCCAAAATATTAACCTGTGCTTAAAACCTGATCGACGCCTCTAAAATCTGACCTGGGACCCTAAAATTTAACTTAAGCTACACTCTTACTAACACTGCAAAATATCATCATGTGCCTAAAATCTGACGTAGGCCCCTTAGATTTACCCAATACAGATATGACTGCATCCCTTACCTCTGACTTACTGTGGACTCTTCACTCCGACCAATTCTTCTGTACTGTATACTAACCTGTCCTAAAATCCAGCCTAAACCAATAATTCTTGTCCCCTCAAATCTGACCTAGAGACCTAAATTCTGTCTGCTTATTTCCACTATCGGTCTGACTATGAGGCTTGGATATCAGAACCGGTATATTGTAGTGAGGCTGGATCTCCATTCTGGAATACTGAAGCGGGTGTGTGGTGTGAGGAGGGAGGAGGAGGAGGGGAGAGAACACGTGAAATGAACTCTGTAGCGGAGGCAGTGAGTGATGAGGGGTTGACAGAGAGGGGGGGGGGATAGTTTCTCCTTCCATCCTTCCTTCGTTCCTTCCTTCATTCACTTAGTCAACCGTTCTCTCCTTCCTTCATTTCCGTACCCCATTAAATTTCGCCGCTTCGTTCCCTACCTCCTTCATTCATTCTGTTCTAGCTCCTTCCTCCTCCTCTTCCTCTCCACCATTTTTCCTTTCATTGCGTTCTAGCATCATTCATTCATTCATATTAATACTTAAACTCAAATCATTGTTAATTATTTGAGCGAGAATTGAATGAGACTACTTGAGAAGGATAGACACCGTATTGTAGCAGTTTAATTTGAAAATAAAAAATTACTAGTAGAGGTACCAGGCGTTGCCGGTCCCACAAAGCGAACACTCTGATCCTGTTGTTCTAGTTCAGTCTTTCTTTGTACCCCAGAAACACCATATACTCGTACCTCTTACGCTTTTGAAGAGGGACTATAAGAGGTCCAGGAACTTTCTATTTCAGCTTTCGCAGACTAACGCACAGTATTTGTGCGCACTTGTTTACTATTACCGGTGACTTCAAATGACCTCGAAGGTCAACCTCACATAGCCTGTGTCCAAACTGGTGATCATGTGAGACTCCATGCCAGAAATTGGACTGCTGGGACCAGTATTTCGAGCGTGTATTTCCGGTGACCTCAAATGACCTCCGACCAGTGACCTTGAACGACATTGGAGGTCAACCTCGCATAGCCTTTGTCCGAACTGGAGGTCATGTGAGTCTCCATGCCAGAAATTAGGCTGCATGGGTATCCGGTGTTGCCCGGGCCGAAAAGGCGAACACCCTACCGGTGACCTCAGATGTCCCAGATCTGAATTTTGACCCGTCTGAAACCATCCTTGGGTCACCTTGATTCAGAATATATATGGGGTTTGGGGGTCTCTGGCCCTTGGTCTGAACGTACTTGAAGGACAACGAGGCTCTTATACCGTATATACGGTATAGATAGTTGACACCATTGCTGTTGCATTCCTTTTACCGCAGTGGAGCATGGTTAGCATAGAAACGGCATCGCAGTTGGAGGTTTTAACTTCTTCAGTCTAGTGACGTATTTGTATATTTTGTTCTTGTTCACACTTAGCGATTTTACTGAACTTGGATGAAAACCTCCCTTGTTGAAGATACTGATGAAGGGTAAATCTAACCCTTGCTTTTCGATAAACCTCTCCCAGGGTGAGTATAATCGTTGGTAGACAGCAAGAATATAATGAAAAATACCTGACGGGATTGAAACGGTTAATGGAGACTTAGACATCTGCCACTGAGTGTTTTATTGCAAGTTGAAGAAAGTCGTCGAAACAAGAGTAATATCAGTAAGACATCATTGCACACAAAGGGTCAAACATATCGCTGCCAAGGATGTGCTTCAGTTTTATTGGGCTGAAAGATTTCCCAGCCGTTAGAGGGTTACAGACTGTCTTCTGAACACTTTAGCTGAGACTACGTGCTTCACACTTTGTTTGGGCCAGTGTTAAACGAGTATAGTGAGCAGTGAAGCATGGGGCACCAGTAATGTTAAAACTATCTTGGTTAACCTTTTGGCTGAGAAATAACTTTGTATTGTATTCTAGACGAAAGATGTTATTCAGCAGAGAAAATGTCAGCCCAGTCACGGCTATGCACGTCTTTTACGCAAATTAACACTTGGCTATATTATTATCGTTGTGTGTGTGTGTGTGTGTGTGTGTGTGTGTGTGTGTGTGTGTGTGTGTGTGTGTGTGTGCGTGCGTGCGTGCGTGCGCGCGCGCGCTCGTTACTAAATGAGCATAAAGGTGTAAAAAATGTATAAATGTACAGAAAGTAGTCCAGATGGATGGAAAGTATAAACTAGTGTAAAAAGTGCTTATAAATCAAAACATTGTAAAAAGTGGTCCTAAAATAGTGTGTATGAAACGTATTGGTAACAGCGTGTATGAAAGTGTGTAAGGGAAGTGTGTGTTAAATTGTAGAAGATATGTATAAAAAGTATAGTAAAGTGTATATAAAAGTGTATATAAAAAAAGGGCAAGCGGCGCGGAAACAAATAGATGAAGCTGTGAATTGGGAGAGAAGGGGAAAATAAAAGGCGAAATAGCAATGGAGGGCGGTGACAATGGCAGTGGAAAAACAGTTGTGTGCTGGGCCCCTAACCTGATTGTAGGGCAGAGAGGGAGGGAGGTGGGGAGGGAGACAGAAAAGGGAGAGGGAAGGGAGGGAGATGGAGGGAGACAGAAAAGGAAGAAGGGAGGGAGGGAGCGAGAATAGAGGGAAAGGGAGAAGGTGAAATGGAGGGAGGGAGATAAGGAGATAGAGGCAGAGAAAGGGACCACTGTACTGTAGATGAAGTGAGAAAAAAGTTTGAGGGGAAAAAAAAAGGCAGGAGAAAGAAAGCGAGAGAGGGTGATCGATGAAGAAAAGGATATGGAGGGAGGGAGGAAGAAGATAGGAGGAAGGAGAAAGAATAGTAATGACAATGACTGGCGATGGTATTAAAAAAAAAAAAAAGTGTGCGTTTGTGTTTTAACCTAATTGGAGAGAGAGAGAGAGAGAGAGTGAATGGGTCGCTGAGGGAGGAGATGAGCGGGATGATGAGACCACAGTGTAGAGACTCAGTGGATGAGACCAAGGAAAGATGGAAAAACGACATATAGTGAGGGCGTGGGGAAAGGGGAAAGATATAGGTGGACGTGATAAAGGAAGGTCAGGAAGAGGGAGGTAGAAGGGAGCAGGTGGGATGGAGGGAGGGAAGAAGGCATATGGAGGAAGGGAGAGAAGGGGGAAAGTTTAGAGAGAGATTTGGCAGTGACAATGGTAGCGGAAAAAGTTGTGTACTGCTTCCCTAACCTGATTGTAGGGGGGTGGAGAGAGCAGGAGAAAGGGTGTGGAGAGAGAGACAGACAGACAGAGAGACAGACAGACAGAGAGACAGAAGAGAAAGACGAAAAGAAATGAAGAGTGAGAAAGAAAAGGGGGAGAATGAGATGCGGACGACAAGATAGAATGAGAAGAGACAGACAGACAGACAGACAGACAGACGGGGGTGGAGGAGTCGGGAGAAGAGGAGATAGGGAGCGTAAGAGAGAATGGTAGATGGAGACAGAGGAAGTGATATGGAGTGGAGAGGGATAGAAGGGGAAAGGAGGAGTGGACAGATGGAAGGAAGGAAACCACTGGATGAGCAATAATAACCCATAAGGAAAGGGGGGAGGGAGAAAATGCATGAAGAAAAAGGATGTGGAATAGGAGGGGGAGGAACAGGATGAGGAGAGAACGAAAACAGAGGAGGGAGAAGGGCAGCCACATCGGTACCAAACATTTGAGTTCCTCTGCATATGGAACTTTTGACAAACTTTGTGATGACACGAAAAATAAAAGTTCTCTTCCCAATACTTTAACCCCATTACGAGTTTTTCCGTGTGTGTGTGTGTGTGTGTGTGTGTGTGTGTGTGTGTGTGTGTGTGTGTGTGTGTGTGTGTGCGCGTGGATAGATATAGATAGATAGATTGACTGATTGATAGATATAGATAGTAGATAGATATACAGTAGAAAGTAGATAGATAATACAGTACATACATACATATATATATATATATATATATATATATATATATCATACTGTACATGTTGGTGTTCTTGGTGATTGATGGTTTGAACACCGTAGTCAGTGATGGTCTTACATAGATTCGACCTTCAGGAGGTAACTGATTTATTATTATTATTATTATTATTTATTATTATTATTATTTATTATTATTATTATTTATTATTATTATTATTATTATTATTATTATTACTCGCTTAAAAGCCGCCTTCGGCAGCCCTCCCGCCCGATGTCAAGAGGGCTGTTACGGTAACTTCAATGCCCACAAAGAAAGTGATCCGCCTAAAGGCCGCCGAAGCCGCTCGATGTCAAAAGGCCAGAAGTGAGTCATAACTAGTGAACCCGTGGCCCGATTGGACTGGAAATTGTTTTATTCTTCAAGTTAGAGCATTTTAGCGGTTACATGCTGACAAAAATTGCGCTACAGTGTCCCGTTTCTGCTTTGTAACGGTAACAAATGGGCAGACCAACAAACATACAGAAAACGGATCATTATAATATAGATAATCTAATCATTATAATATAGATAGATAGATTGTTGTTGTTGTTTAGTCGTAATGCCACCAAAAGAAGTAGGCTGGTAAATGTACTGGCCTCCGGTAGCCTAGCCTGGGACTCCTACACCTTAACAGGGTGAATGCGGGATTGGCTGGATTTTTTCCTCCTCGTTTTGTGAGACTAAGGGTCGGATTCTTGCAGGTTTTGTAAATTTCTGGTGCCCTGCAAACTAGTGGACGGGTATGCAGTGAAATCCATGTCCCAGACTTCCCTGTGGTCCGAAGTAAGGTTCCAGACAAACTTGGATTTCGCTGTACAGCCGTTCAGTGGTTCCCTGGAACCAAAAATGTGCATTCCGTACTTCAGAGCCTTCGCTATTTTTGTATATGACATGATAACCCTTTCAGTCCTGTGACGTACTATTTTATATATTCTTGCTGTCTTCCGACGATTTTAATAGGCTGAGGAGAAACTTTAAAACTGGAGGAGTTACATAAAACGTGTTGTAATATTCTTAGTACTGACACACGATTTTAATAAGATCAGGAAAAACTTTCAGCTGGAGGATTGTGTTGCTTCCTTCACTTACCTCCTTCAGTACGAGGAATGCGTCCTAAGCCGAATCATGTGTTTAGAGGTGGAAACGATCAACTGAAAAATGCGTCATAACAGTGATGGAGTGAAAGCCTATGGAAGACGTCCCTAAGAACAAGGTGAAAAGACAGAATAGAATACTGTGAAGAAGAGTGGTGTGTTAGAGGAGGGGTCGTTACTGAGTAGGGATAGAAAGGCCTTAAGAGAACTTTTTAGGCCATCCCTTCACAGGATGCGGCATCAAACGTTAGATAGATAATAGGTAGATACATAGAATGACAGATTTGATGGTATATTGTTTGGCACGAGGAAAGGCTTGGAGAACACCATGAATGAACACTAGGCTTATGAGAGAGAGAGAGAGAGAGAGAGAGAGAGAGAGAGAGAGAGAGAGAGAGAGTATAATATTTGGAATGTTTATTAAACTTTAGGTCTTGAAAATTTATCTGAAATATATCTAAACTATTTTCCTCTCTTTTTCAGATTTAACAAGATGGCGTCGTGACAGGAAATGACATGAAAAAGACGGATTGATGCAGCGTTAGAAAGGCCAGATAACGTAGACAAGGAACAGAAGATAAGAAAAAAATAGAAAAGAAGAAAGAAAGAGACTAGAACAACAGAAATCAGTGTCTTACTCCAGCAGTACGGAACAGTGACGATGACAATAAAAGCTCTATAACTTCAGTGTTAGCCTGTTATCTAAGCGTGATAGAAAACAAAGCTGGTAAAGCGAACAACGCATACATCGAATAGAGAACAATAGAAAATGTACTTAACAGCAATAGTATATTAGAAGTGCACAAAAGTTCAGCAGGAACCCTTAATAAATGTATTGAAAATAATAAGTGAAATTTCCCAGCCAAAAAACGCCATTCCTCCTCAAAAGTATCTCGATAGTGGCATATTACAAGTAAAATACCTGCAAGACATTATACTTGCCCTAAACACAAAAAATACAACAAGAGGTACACATGAATGATATTATCTCGATTGATAATACTGTTTAAAAAAAAATATCAACACAAACCGAGAGATTCCCGGAAAACAGACACCAACTTAACTACTTAGTGGTGAATTGAGAGTTGCCCTGTGATATACCCCTGAAAAATCTGAACATCGACAAACTAAAGCTCGACTCTTGGATAAAACTTATCAAGTTAGCAATTCCATTAGTGAATCAAGACTCGATTCTTCTCCCCAAAGGGGCGAGTAGTAGTTATTCATTCCACTAGTATAGCTGGACGTGAGTATTACAAAAACATATACCAGAAGTTACTCACTGCAGCCAGAACACGAAGAACTGCTAGCATGGCGTTCCTCAAGACTATGGTAATACGGAGACGCGGGGTTCTCTTGAAGTTGCTGGTGGCTCTTCCGTCCCTGTGGTTAGTGGCTACTTTAGTCACCTTGTCCGACAAACCTGAGAAGGATGGTGGCGGAGGGGGGCCCGTGGAGCTGCCCCCCGCTGTCAGAGTGAGGGATAACCGCCCCCCACAGCCCCCACAGCAGCCCGTACAGCCGCCGCCGCCGCCGCCACCGCCGCCACAACCGCAGCCTGAGGTGAAGGAGGAGGAGAGAAAGCCCGAAGTCAAAGGGAAGACGGATGAACCGCATGAGGTGAGTGGTTTATTTATGTATTACACCCTCGCGTGCTGTGCGAGATGGCTATGACTGGTCTGGTTTATCTGTCTGTTAGTGAGATTATGAAAAAAATAAAAGTTAAAGCTATTGGATGCCATTGCACTAAATGTCACAGTGTCGGTCATCTATTGGAGAAACAGTTTTGATCCGCTTTTGTCCAATCTTGGTGGAAGGATTGAGGAAAGGGAGAGTGTGAAGTGAATAAATTTTGAAAACAAAAAAGTAAATAGGGAATATACAAAGAATTAGACAGATGGGGTAGTATGAGAAGAAAAAAATGAGTAGGGAGAAAGGGCATAGAAAAAAAAAAACTTGGTGAGTAGAGGGATAAAAATAGGCAAGGACGGA
Organism: Coenobita brevimanus; assembly: GCF_032717465.1. NCBI lineage: Eukaryota > Metazoa > Arthropoda > Malacostraca > Decapoda > Coenobitidae > Coenobita > Coenobita brevimanus. The sequence goes on from NC_136982.1 coordinate 28,473,119, forward strand.
GAGAGGGAGGATAGGAGGGTGGCAGAAAAGAAAGGATGAGTAGGATAGATATGAAAAGGTCAATAGAAAGGGAGATAATTGGCAGGGAGAGAAATGTAGGACGCATACATGAAGGATACTGTTAACCCCTCTACCAGGAGACACCATTCTTAAGTTGAAAAATCGTCAGACGATAGCAAGAAAAAGCTATTGTGTCGCCGTTAGCGGATTGCTGGAGATTGTTTTACCCATAGCCAGTTAGGGGCCGATCCCAGACAGGTGGAAATAATCTGGCGGTAGCAGGAATAAAATGTTTTTGGTGTCTCACGTTCTGATAGGTTATGAAACTAAAGAACAGAGCTAAAATTATTATGTATACGGTAAGTGGGAATGACACCGTATGCTGCCTGATAAGAGATAAGATAGCGATACAACATGTTTCGGTGAAGTAGCTGACACACTTCCACCATAGATGGGCGAGGTTTTCGACCTTTTGCAGCCTGTTACCGGCAGCTAAGTGGCAAAAAAAAGACTGATATGGCTCAACACTTACCGGTACCTCTGGCAGTTCTTCGTGACTAGCACCATATTTTAGTGTTGGTTACAGCTCAGCATTCAGGATAGACAGCAGTTTTAGGTCAAGGTAAAATAGGTAGAGGATTCACTCTCCTACTCCGTTCCCAACAATGATATTTATCTCGGTCCCTACGGTGTTGTCTTTTGTAGTTTTATTCATCGCAGAAGTGACATTCTGTAGTGTTGAGATTAGAATAAAACTTTGCAAAACTTATTCAGTATGCAGTGCTTTCATAATATGAATAAAATCATATTGCGGTAGCAAAAATCAATTTTTAAAAAGACTTAACCTGAGTGAAAGGTTTAGTCTTCCACCTAAACCCTCCTCATTACCAGAGCCCTTCCTTGTGCAGTATAAAATTCTGAGGATGGGAAAAAAAAAAAAATCATGAAAAGTTGATGGGAGACTGTTTCTAACCTTTCCCTGCAGAAGGTCTGTCTTAAACTGCCAGCAACATAAAACTCTTATTGGATATAAAACCAGAATGTAAAAAGAAATAATCATACCATATAAGTTAATGGAAGATCTTTGTAAAAAATGCGTTATCGTATTAAATAAGTTAAAGGGAGATTTTAACACTTACACAACGAGAGGTCTTCTTCAAGCTGCATAAAATTACGTTGGGCAGGTATGAGCGGCAGCATCACATTCAGCAAATTAAATGGAGATTTTTTTCTTTTCAAATCATTTATAATGGCATGTGTATAATTAAGTACTGTATTTGTTGCTTCCTCTGCTGGTCATTCCATATAATATGTATGGGTATTTATTCAGCGTAGAATGAAGTCAGAGTAAGGCAGTAGCCTATATGTACTGACCAGGATTCATTTAGGACTGCTTAGGTCAAATTGTGTTCCCTCACGTCTGCAGTCTCGAGACAGAGCTACTGTCACACAGCTCGGACCGACATTTCTCCACATGTCGATTTAAAAACAATACCTTTAATAAGTAAACTTTCAGCATTATTCTGCTTCCTCTAAGACCCTCCAGTAGTTGTGAGAAAAGAACTGATACAGTTTTTCACTACAGAAGAAGTATCCCGAACGGCATATAACCGTATAAATGTATAAATTATATATGTAAAATATATATATAATATATGAAATATACATAAATATACGCGGCATATATATATATATATATATATATATATATATATATATATATATATATATATATATATATATATATATATATATATATATATATATATATATAACAACATCGCCCCCTTCAGTTATGGGGATCTTCAGTAAGTTGCAATAAAACGTCAAGGGTTTAGGAAAAATAAAATTGAACAAGATGGAGCACTCAGTGGCAAAGCACCTGTGTACATCAGTTGGTCGAAGGGCGGAACATCTGACTTTGCCCTGCAACCTTGACCCTTGACCTGTTGCTCTTAAATTAGAATTACTTTTCCTTGCTTAACCTTTAACATTTCCACCAAGTTTTGTTGATATCAAATAAGAACTTTTTGACCTTGACCTGTGACCTTTACTGTTCACCTTTTCTTGTGACCTTGGCTTTTGATGTTCACAAAATCGAATTCTTTTATCCTTGCTTTAGCCTGAAGCTTTCCACAGTGTTTGATTTGAGTCAGAAGAAAACTGTTTTAAGTTGACCTTGCCATGTGACCTAGACCTTTGACCTGTTGTTCATAGGGCAAGGGCCAATCCCTTGCCTAATCCTCAACCCATGCACGAAGTTTGGTACACGCGCGTGCGCATACACACCAGGACACACACACACACACACACACACACACACACACACACACACACACACACACACACACACACACACACACACACACACACACACACACACACGTACGTTTCGTAAATGTTGTTGTGGTGACAATGTATAAATAACATAAAACTTCATCGGTATATCTTGTTATTAAGCTTAATTCCTGACTATGGTGTCATGATAAAGACTTTTAAATAAGCTGCATTTTAATCAGTATAACACGCCAGACAGATACAAGTTACAAATTGTCCATCCAAGAATTTGGCAAGTGTTCTGTATTAACTTTAAGGAAAATGCGGGTTGCTTCTTTGAATGTAATCGCTAGAAGATAAGGAGAATCAGACAGTGAGAGTTCTACCTTTTCACTAACGGAGTTACATTACTGATACGTTTGCAGAAAACATTTGGTGGACAGGATGAAACGATGCACAGGGTTAATGCTGCACTGCTGCACTAACAGAGTCTGAACCTTTGATGAACCCAGTGTCTCGCTGCCTTCTGTCAGTCAAATGTTCCGGGGAAGCATGGCGACACCGCAAAGAAACTCTTAGCTCGTTAACTAAGCAGCTTTTCCTTTCCGTAATTGAATTAGCTGGAATTGGTGAGAATATAAGCTATGAACCAGTTAAAAGTTATATTATTGTTTAAAAGCTGGTTCTGTATGGCACTAATTACCGAGCTTAACCCTTTACTACTGAGCCTCATCCTTCACCGTTAGCCTGCTGTGAATTTCAGTGAGATCAATAAAATCGTCCGTAATAAACTGTATTATGGCAGGAAGATGTGTATTCTCATCCAGAGCATTAATCGTGTCAGCTTTTAACATTTGTGGTGCCTTAGGTTTCCCTTGAGCATAGTAAAGTCGTCTGAGGCTAACAAAATTAAAATGCATGATGGGTGAATAGCACCAAAGGGCTTAAAGGAAGCTTTGTTAGCCCTCATTGTCCGATGACGTATTCTGTTTATTATATAGTTGTACAGTTAGATGTCTTTTTTCCTCTTACGACAACACACAAATACTGCAGGGATAAGTAATGGCTGCATCCAACAGCTTCATTTCAAAAAGTCTATTCCAAAGTGAAAATGATGGTCTGGAGATAGCTATAAAAACAATGGGTCATGGGACTGGAGAGGTTGAAGGTATTGGATGTTAAAAAAAAAAAAAAAAAAAATGTGAATAAGTATGGCATCCTTAGCTGTGCATATACAGTAGACACATTTATCACTTGATTGTGGACCCGGTGTGCAAAAAACCACCACTGTGTTGTTTGTTCAGCGGCAGTACTGAGTCACTCGTAACTGAACCATACCCTGTCCACGTTAACAACCTGGCTTGAAATTGCCAGCTATTATACTCAGTACACTTTAATTTATTATAAAATTTCCAATATTTCTATGTCTTGAATACTGAGCTGTAAGACGAAAAAGCAGTGCAAGAATATGGTGCGAGTCATTAAGAAATGCTGGGGGAAAGATATACAGCCGCAATATTGTGTGTGTGTGGCAGTGAGCAACTGGAAATTAGTGAACAAATACGAACCGTAGTAACACACACCTAAGAAGCTGTCAGAGAACATCGTTATTTTCCCATTAACTCGTAAGACATATATGATTTTTATTTTACCCTTGTCTCGGACGACTTCATTAAAGTTTTGAAAGCACCCTGGTCGTGAATAAAATCGTCGGGAGAAAGCAAGGGCACATTAAAGATCATTTCCTGTGTCATACTTCAATCCTGCGACCTCTCCGGGGGCATGGTAGCTCAGAGGTAGAGCTTCGGGCTCGTGATCGGGGGATCGCGAGTTCAAGTCGCTCCCGGGTCTGCCGTGCCGGGAGGGGTAGCTCCCTCCTGTAACCTAGCGGGGCTATATGACCTTTGATGTCTAGCGCGGGGAATTCATTCTCCTGCGACCTCCAGATAACTTGATATAGCTTAAGAGAGACTTTTTGAACTACAGATGTTAGATATAGCCTTCAGTAATCCCTTCCCCAACAAATGGGCAGCCTTAAACTGTAGCATATCTTTAAATATATAGCAAAAATATAATTTAAAAAAAGTAATCGGCATAAAGGGTTAACATCTTTAATACAATGGTTGGTGGGGGCGCCCATCATCCGCTCACTCAGTGCAGTGATACTCTCTTCCAGGGTAACTCTACATTCAGTGGCAAACCAAGTGATTTTTTGTAAACCAGTAAATCATTTAATACGCTGGATGGTAACCATATAACCAATCAACACGTGTTCCCTACGTGTCAACAAGTGGGCTGGCGGAGGGTTTGTACCCCTCCCCGGAAAACACCTAACTAAAAATGCCAACAAAATATCTCAGACCGGGACAGACAGACAGGTGACGACCAAGAGCCTGACAAAGGACATTGTCCGGATTGTAACATGGAATGTAAGGGGTGTGAATGAAGAGGTGAAAGAGAGAAAGATTTTCCAGGTGCTAGAGGATGCAAAAGTGGACACGTGTGGATTGAATGCGACTAAATGGAGAGGTGAGAGTGGGAGTATGGATGGGGTATATGCGCGGGAGTAGGTGGGAATGAGGAGGCAATAGAGACAGCATGTATTGTTGTGTGCAAGAGATGGAAGGAGAATATATGAGAGTATGGATCAGTTGGTTCAAGGAGTGTGTGGGTAAGATTGAAAGTAGGAATATAAGAGTGGGCGATTGTGTGTATGCGCCAACGCAAGATCGTGCAAACAGAATGAAAGAAAAGTTCTGGGCAAATGTGGAAGCGTGCATGGAAAAGTTTGAGAGAATGAGAGTGTTTTTGGTTGGAGATATGAATGGAAAAGTAGAGAATGTGAAGGTGGATAGAGTAGTTGGTAAGTGGGGTGTGCCTGCGGAAGTGGATGAGTATGGCAGTTCTCTAGTGGACATTCATGTGGGGAGGGTGTTGGTGATTGCCAACACCCTCTTTAGGCACAAAATGATCCACAGGTATATGCGGGGAGTGATGAGAAGGGTGGGTGGTGAACTGAATAAACGGAAGGCAGTGATTGATTATGTGTGTGTGGATGATAGAGTGAGACAGTATGTAATGGTTGCAGGAGCATACAGGGGTTAAGGGAATGGACTTTCTGACCACCACTCGGTGGTGGTGAAAGTCAAGGTACAAATGCAGTGGATGGACAAAAGGAGGGAAGAACAGGAAGAAGTAGGCCATACCAGGGGGTGGGGGGGTAGAAAGTTGCAAAAGGATGGAAAAAAAGCAGAATATGGGAGAGAAGTGGAGGAGTGACTGGATAAATATAATTTGGAGCAGATGGGGGAGGTGGAAGGTGTGTGCAAGATATTCACAGAAGAAATCTGTGCAGCTTGTAAGGAGGTGTATGGGGTGAAGAGTAGACGAAAGGGGGTGCAGGGAACATCATGGTGGAATGAAGAGGTGAGACAAACTGTGGCACAAAGAAAGAAAGCATATAGTGAGTCGATGGGAAACAGAGGCATGGAGAAAGTTGAGAGATGGAAGAGAGAGGTAGATGTAAAGAGGAAGAGAGAGGTGAAAAGATTAATAAGAGAGAGTAAGAAGAGAGTGGATGAGGAATTTCGAAGGCATATAAATGTAAAGTGGAGGGGATGTAAAGAAATGTTCTGGAAAGAGGTAAAGAGAGTTAGACAGGGTGGTAAAGAAGTTAGTAGGGGAGTGAAGATAAAAATGGTAGATTTATATTGGAGAAGGGGGAAAGAGTGAACAGATGAAGAGAACACTTTAAGGAACTGTTAAACATAGAAAATGAAAATAATGCGAGTATAAGTGGCTAGGGGATGGCTGGGAGAAAGGGGGAGGTGAGAAGGGATCAGTAGGATGAAAGTAGTGGATGCAGTGAAGAATGTCAAAATGTGGAAAGCCCCAGGAATTGATGGAGTGTATGGTGAAAGGCTGAAGTATGGGGGAGAGGTAGTAGTAGAATGGATATGGAAGATGTGCAGATTAGCCTGGGAGGAAGGTAGAGTCCCGGAGGATTGGAAGTCAGGTATAATTATTCCCCCATACAAAGGAAGAGGGGAAAATGAAGTGTGTGATCACAGGGGCATTTGTCTTATAAGTCATTCATTCATTCATTGCCAGACGCCATGTATCCCAGACGAGGTGGCCAAGGGCTTAGAGTTAATTGTTTTACAGGGAGGGGCACTAATCCTCCACCAACCCCACTTGACACATAGGGATGCCAACAGCATCTGGTGTTCCCAGGCGGTCACCCATCCAAGTACTAACCAGACCCAATGTTGCTTAACTTCGCTGATCGGACGGGAAGCGGTGTACTCAACGTGGTATGGCCGTATATGGTAGGATACTTATTGACAGAGTTGGAAACAGCAGAGGAAATACAGTAGTTGGAGAAGAACAGGGAGGTATTACGAAAGGAAGAGGTTGTGTAGATCAGATAGGCTATTCATCATTGTCTTTAGTGGAAAAGCTTCTAGAGAAGGGAAAGAAGTTGTATGTGGCCTTTTTGAATTTGGAGAAAGCGTTTGACAGAGTCGTGAAGAGTATGTATAAGGGTGCTAAGGCTGCAGTGCATGTGAATGGTGAGCTGAGCGATTTTTTTCTGTGTGAATGTTGGAATGAAACAAGGATGTGTCATGTCTCCATTGTTGTTCAATCTTTATATGGATGGGGTTATAAAAGTGATACAGGTTAGGGCAGTGGGTGTTAGAGTGGCCCTTCAGTGAGGCTGGATGATGCGGAAATGGAAAATTTGAGTGCATATAAGTACTTGAGTAGTGTAATGAGTTAGGATGGAAGTTTGGAGGATGAAGTGATTGAAAGGGTACAACAGGGAAGGAAGGTTGTTGGTTCTTTGAAATCAGTGATAAGAAATAGGGAAGTGATCATGGAAGTACCGTAAAAAAGTCGCTGCATGATAGTATTGTGATACCAACACTAACGTATGATACCAACTCAAAGGTACGGAAGCGAAGCTTAGACCTCGTTCGATGGACACAAGAGTGAGAACAGTGAAAACGAGTTATTGGAGAGGAGCGTGTTGAGTTACGTGGAGAGACAGCATGGCAAATGAGGACGTGAAAGAGCGTTGTGGTATGGATGTGGATGTGATAGAAAACGTTAGGAGAAATACATTGTGGTGATTTGGCCATGTGGAGAGCGAGAGACTAACGAGGAGGGTGTATGTGAGTGAGCTGGAGGGGGAAAGGGGAGGCCGAGGGTGAGGTGGAGGGATGGAGTGGAGATGTATATGAGAGAGGGGGGTGTGGGCTGGGTGGAGGGCAGTGAAATGGCGGGGGACAGCGCGACATGAAGGTGATTTGTTTGTGGCCACCCCTTATGGGAATGAGGCATTTGGTAATAGACAGATAGATAGTATTCTTGATTTTATTGTTTTCACCTTCAAGCATTTTTTTTTTATTAATAATTATTATTAAGGGAGACAATCTGTAGGGGAGGGGTTACTGAGGGCTACACGAAAGCCTGCCTGTTCGAAACTTCTCTTACGAAGCTGAAGTGGGATGGTCTGGTGATGACAAGAACACTTCCAGAAATTGGTCCTCGTAGTTTTGTAGTTGATAATCGCATGCTGCCGTCATGGCCTTACTTGACGATAACAGTGTATTGAGTCGATTATCACTGCACTGAGAGACACTGGATATTACATTGACACCAGGGGATAAAAATTAGTGCTTAGAGAGAGGTAAAGGATGTAGTCTTTTGCTCTGCCCATCAGTCCTCCGATACTCCTTCATTCCTCCGCCGATACTCCTTCATTCCTCCGCCGATACTCCTTCATTCCTCCGCCGATATTCCTTTATTCCTTCATTCCTCCGCCGATACTCCTTCATTCCTCCGCCGATACTCCTTCATTCTCCTTCGATATTCCTTCATTCCTCCTCCGATACTCCTTCATTCCTCCTCCGATACTTCTTCCTTCCTCGTCCTCCTCCTCCTCCCCCTCTTTTTTTTTTTTTTAATACCCGATCCAATCCAGTCCAAAAGCTACCTCCTTTCCTCCTCCTCCTCCTCCTCCTCCTCCTCCTCCTCCATCACCATCCTCCTTATCTCCTCTTGCCTCTGTCCTTACACCATTTTTTAAGATCTAATCCAATCCAGTCCAGCAGTTTCCTCCTGCTCCTCCTCCTCCTCCTCCTCCTCCTATTCATGACCGCCTATTGATACTTTCAGTACGAGAGGTGGCACCAAGCGTAAACAATGCGTTATTGTACAACTAGATTAACCCAGTCAGTACATTGTCGTGTTTCCCATCTTCATCGTCCTTTTCGCCCTCCTCCTCCTCCTCCTCGTCCTTCCCGTCTCATATCTTCCTCCTTATATTCGTCCTCTGCTCCCTTTCCGCCTCATCTTCCTCCTCTAGTCTTTTTCCTCCTCTTCCTTCTCCTCGTCGTCTCTCATCCCCTCCCGCCTCACTCCTTTTATTCCTCCTGAGTTAATATCTGTTCCTCCACTTAGTTTTCCTCTTGTTCCTTTTCTCTTTCTACTTCTCTTGTTCAACTTAGTCCCATCTTCTCCGTTTTCTCTCTTATTCCTCTCGTTTTCATCCACCTTAATACACATCCTCTCTCCTTCCGTTCCTCCACCTCTTCCTATTCTCTTCTACCCTCCCTCCTCCTTCCTCCTCCTCTTTCCTTCCTCCTCCACCTTACTTCCTATTCCTTTTTCCTTCTTCCTCCTCTTTCCTTCTTCATTTTTATAGCCCTTCCGCCTTACTTTTCTCCTCTTCCCCTCTCCTCTTCATCCCTTCCTCCTCCTAGTCCCTAACTCCTCCTCTCCTTCCCTTCCCGTTCCCCCTCTTGTCTAATTCCTTCTCCTCCAAGTTCTCATCTTTCCCTCTTCTTCTTCCCTCCTCCTCCTCCTGCTCCGCCTTAGCGTCTTTGCGATAATGGAGATAATAGCTTGATGGCCTCGCGATGTGCCATTATGAAAACAAGGAGCACCAATTATTGTCCTCTCCTACACCCATTTTTACAGGAAGGGAAGGGTGCAGGGAGGGAGAGGAAGATGGAGGGGAAAACGGAGGACTTGAAAGATGGAGGGAAGGAGACAGAGGCGAGAGATGGAGAAAGTTGGAGGGATAGAGTGAATGGTGGAGAGAAGGAGCGAAACATGAAGGAAGTGAATAATGGAGGGAAGAAAAGAATGCTGGAAGATGAAGAGGTGGCAAAGTGTGGAGGCAGAGATGGGGTAAATGATCGTGCCATTACAAAAACAAGGAGGCCCAATTATTGTCTTTTGCGCTCATTTTTACCGGCAGGGAAGGGTGTGGGGAAGGAAAGGCGGCAAGATAGAAAGGTGGAAGGAACGTGAGACAGGAGGAAGGAAGAAGAGAGTAATGGAGGGAAGGAAACATGAATGGACAGATACTGCGATAGAGGTGGAGAGAGAGAAAAAGAAAACTAGTAGATGGAAAAAAAAAAAAAATGTTGAATGAGGTAGAGGCGGAGAAAATAAAATGGAGAGGTGGAAGGAAAGATGTTGAGGCAGTCACCCCATGCTTAGTCTCTGGTTTGGGTAAAGGCGTACCACTGTGCAACATTTAGTGTTTCTAGGTTAAAGAAAAAATGTGCGTATCAATCTTGTCCGGAACCTTTGGGGGCCACCCCTGGGGGACTCACTCTACCTGTAACCTGGCCTTGGTGCAGGCCCACTACTAATATTGTGTTCCTGGGTAAAAAAAAAAAAAAAAAAATGCGTTCCTCTCCACTCCTTCCCCGGGGCCTGCGACCGTGAGTGGCGGGGAGTCCCATCCTGTTTCACGCCTGCTCATGTGGAGGTCTACCACTGTGCCAACTTTTTTTTTTTTTATGGGGGGGGGGGTTCAAATATCAATGCGGAGCATACCGGCATTGACAGATCCAGAGGGACTGCCGTCCCATAGGGGGTAGTTCCCCAGGGTATCACCTTCCGTAAAACCTGCGCGGGGGGCGGCCCTGGAATTTCCCACTCTGCCTACAACCCGCTCTTAGTGGAGGTCTACCGTTATGCAAATCTGGTTTTTCTCTTGCGTTCAGGGACGCTTCCGGTTGCCAGAAAAGGCTTTTTATCAGAATCATTTCCTCCTCCTCCTGTCCTTCTCACTTGAGAAAAGCCGGGCATTGCCCACTCCCCGCGGACGCTGTCGGGTGGGAAAAAGGTAGAGGGAGAGACTGATGCCAATATAGATAATAAAGTGATGATGATTATGGTGAAAATATGTTATTACATACTTAGACAGAGGTGAAGGACGATATTGTGCCATTATGAAAACAAAGAGGCCTAGTGACTGTCTTCACCCATTTCACATGTAGGGAGAAGTGGAGAGATGGAGAGAAAGATAGGGAGAAGATGGAGAGAAAGGTGATGGGGCGAGAGATGGAGAAAAAGGTGGAGGAAAGGGAAGAATGATGGAGTGATGGAAAAACGTGGGATGGGTGTGGTACTAATGAAAAGAATGATGGGGAAAGAGATGGAGAGGTGCAATGAAGGATGGATAGATGCTGAGGTCGAGATGGAGAGAAAGGTCGATTGAGAAAAAGGTAGCGCGTAGTACAGATGCGGTCAGGAATTTCGCTCCATTTTACGACGAACAAGTGTGAAACTCTACACAGTCCCCTGAAAAATATGCTGGGTTCCGAAGAGTGCATCACTAGGTTTAGAAAATTAGTGTTCACTCTCCCGTTATCGTAATGAAGTGGGTCGATAGTAGAGTCCACAGTAGTGCATAAACAAAAACAGATCCAGCGACTGTTCAAGTGACTTGGATGAAGAGGTTGATAAATCGAAGATTCATGGACCAGAAAGTACCACAGAGCGTTGTGGATAAGCGACGGCTGTTCGTTGCTGTCGAGCCGTACATGTTAAGCGTTCACACTTAAAAAGTGTGGAAGTGGTTCGAGCGAATAAGTTTCCTAATGTTGTTATTATAGCTTGACAATAAAAAAAAAGTGCCATCCCATTTCTCTGATATGAATGCATACTTTGAAATTATCCATCATATTTCAGATGTCCATACATGCTATCAGTTAACGGGCTTTGAACCCATACACCTAAGCATGGTGGGTCACACACTTGTCTCACATTGTTACGCTCAGTTTGGCGCCTTTTGACTCTTTTCAGTTGTATGTTGGTGAGTTTACGACAGAAAACATTGAATTAAGGGTGCATTCACACTGAGGCCGGAACCGAACATATTCAGACGCAAACTGTCCGATCGTGTAGGTACTGCGTCTTGTTTCATGGGTTATGCTCTGCGCACATTGTTTCTTACTGCCACACGCGATATATATATGCCACTGAGAAACGGAATGGCCTGACAGTGAACCAGTGAAATAAACTTTAATTTGTACGTTCTTTTATCAGCCTACATTATCGGACAGCATGATGTCAGAATACTTTCTCTATGAATGCACTCTAACCTTAATAACTCTTCCATAAATTTTCCTGATATGTGCCGTAACATTAATAGTATCCGCGAAAACACAATTATGGTGCCTTTTTTCAGTAGTTATCCAAGCGTATTGAGAAAAAGCAACACCAATTACTTGTTCATAACCTCTTCAACGGTAGCGGTAAAACTCCTCGACGTAACAGTTCTTGATGCCGTTTGATGCTCAGTTCCTTGCTGGTTGGATTTTTTAAAAGCAATATGGTGGCGGATTTTCAGTAAATTCAACTGTCACGAATCACTTTTTTCAAAAAAATTCCAGTTATGTGCTTAAATTCGCTGTAGTTTTTACTTTCCCAAACAATTTAGTTTTAATGCTCCTTGGTGCTCGATTTGATGCTTTTTATCAATATGGTGGCGATCTTTGGTGAAGTTGCTGAAGTAACACTTATAATGTTTTTAATGACACCCTTTACGTTTTGCAAGCTTCCTTACGATGTGCATAGATTCGTAGTAGCATTAATAGTAATCATAACAGTTTTGGTGCTGTTTGACGCTCGGTTTGGCGCTGTTTGTCTTTTTGCTGCATTGTGGGAGTGAGTTTTTGAGCGGCCAAATACGTAATAGTTATTATATTTTCATAAGCTTGCCAGCAGTGTGCACAAATCCTCTGTGAATTTGTCCCGGAAATAACAGTTTTGATGCAATACGTGGTACAGGCGCCTACAACCTGCTGTTTGTTAATGGTGAAGCAAGCAAAGCCAGCGATGAACAACCACCACCAGAGAACGAAATTTTAAAACATTATCTAGTCTAATTGAATCTGATTGTCTAGTCAAATCCAGTTCGTCTAGTCTAATCAGCACTCATCTAACCTAAAGTGCTCTTAACTGTCCATATGTACCCACAAAGGGCAGCTAAGTTGGGTGGTGAGTCTGCTCTTTGTTCAGTAAAAAGGTCAGTAGTGTTTTGTCGCAGTTTTTGGTCTTTTGAGGCGCACGGAGAAATGTGCGAGCTGCTTTGCAACATGATAAATAGAAAGGGAAACACTTGGATTCAGAGAGTAAGAGAAACAGATATAGAACTAAACCAATGTGTTGAAATTAGAGATACGAGAAAGAAAACTGCGAAATTGTAGGATAAGAGGTGGGAGAGAGGAAATTACGATAGATACGTGTGCTATCGGGAATTCCACACAGCCGCCAGCTTACCATTATTTTAGCCCCTTTTATTCATTGTATTCTGTATAACCTTCTTTCCCTTCTGCGTCTTCCATTACACGTGTGTGTGTGTGTGTGTGTGTGTGTGTGTGTGTGTGTGTGTGTGTGTGTGTGTGTGTGTGTGTGTGTGTGTGTGTGTGCGTGTGTGTGTGCGTGTGTGTGTGTGTGTGTGTGTGTGTGTGTGTGTGTGTGTGTGCGTGCGTGCGTGCGTGCGTGCGTGCGCGCGCGAGCGAACAAAATATGAATGCCTGATCCAATTTGGGTCAGAATTGGCATATACATTGTGTGTGGGGACAGGATGAAGTAATTCTGCATTGATTCAGAACAGGTTACGAGTCGAGATAAAAAGTTCGGGTGCGTTATCACTGTGCTGTCTGAGTGCTTTTCCTGAGTGCATTTGATCGTCAGTTCTTGCTGTCTTCAGACAGTTGCGTTCAGCTCAGGCAGAACCTCTCGCACTCAAGGAGATGAGCAGTCTTCTGACCCTTGCAGTACAGTTGACGTCTTTATTAGTTTATGCTTGCCACCTGAGGATGTTTAGATTTATCCCATTCTCTTCCATCTCCCTTTTCATTTCTTATCCATTCCTTACCCCATTCTTGTCTCCTTTCGCCTCTTCCTTCTGTATCCCACTTCGTACCCTTCTCACCCCATTTTCTTCCTCCCTGGTCATTCTCTCTACCCCTAACTCCCTCAACTCCACCCGATCTTCCTACCCATTCTTTCCCACCCCTGGCCCCTCATCTCCCCATCCCAATGCCCCACCCCATTGCCTTATTCCCTATTCCCTCTTCCACACATCACGACTCCACCCCTATTCGTCACCCCGTTAATTCCACGTCATGTTCCCACCTCTGAATCCTCACCTTTATCTCACCTCCCTACCCATTCTTCCCCACCCGTATCCTCACCTCTTTCGCACCCCAACATCTCTCACCTCTGTCCCCACCCAACCCAACCACTTAACACACCCCCCTTCCCTCACTAACCTTCCCCCTCCCCCACTCACCTACCTCTCCCCCACGTACTACCTCTCCCCCACGTACTACCTCTCCCCACTCACCTTCTACCTCTCCCCACTGACCTTCTACCTCTCCCCACTCACCTTCTACCTCTCCCCACTCACCTTCTGCTTCTCCCCACTCACCTTCTACTTCTCCCCGCTCACCTTCTACCTCTCCCCGCTCACCTTCCCCCTCTCCCCGCTCACCTTTCCCCTCTCCCCGCTCAACTTCTCCCTACCCGCCCCCTCCCCTTCCCCGTACCCGTCCGCCTCCCTTTTTCCCCTACCTTTCGTCACCTACGTTCCCCCTTCCCTTTCCCCCTACCCCTCCCCTTCCCTTTCCCCCTACCCCTCCCCTTCCCTTTCCCCCTACCCCTCCCCTTCCCTTTCCCCCTACCCCTCCCCTTCCCTTTCCCCTTCCCTTTCCCCCTCCCCCTCCCCTTCCCCTTCCCCTTCCACCTCCCTTTCCCCTTCCTGTTCCCCCTTTCCCCTTCCTGTTCCCCCTTTCCCTCCCGCTCCCTCCCCCATCTGCAGCTCAGAGAATGGTTAAATACGGTCCGGCAAATAATTTTACGTGGCGTGTCACCGCATCCTTCAGTAACAGAAAATTGTGCCGTAGTTCAATCCGAAAAGAATCACATTTAACACCTTCAGCCATAGCGCGTCATTTTCGCTGTATTCTTTGCTGCTGCCAGACATTTCCTGCCAATTCTTTGAGGACGCAGAAGTACTGAAGGAGTTATCAAAGGCTATACCTGAAAAGTTTTAGTTCGTGAAGTCTCTCATGGGCCGAATAAAACAGGTTTGAGATGATAAAAATGAAAGATGTACTCGGTCAGAACGGGTTGTGTGTTTTATTCTGGTATTTTTGTGTGAAGGTCGAAGTCATACAGTTGATGTGGGCTGGTCCTGGTTTATTAATGCACAGATCCCTTGGTGTACAGTAGGTTCGTGTAAGAAACGCAAGCCCGGGCTGTCTTGAGCGTAATAGGTCTTCTGGCATCTCTTCACCAGCAATTTATCTCGGAATAATATAAATTAGTATTGTCTTTTATCTATCGATCTATCTATTGCCAGACGCCTTAATCCCGTAAGGGGTAGCCACAAACAAATCGCCTCCATGTTACCCTGTCCCTCATCATTTCACTGCCCTGCTTCCAGCTTACACCCCCCTCCCTCTTATACCTCTCCACTCCATCCCTCCATCTCATCCTTGGCCTTCGTCTCTTCCCCCCTCCGCCTCACTCACATACTCTCTCCTGGTCGGTCTCTCACTCTCCATCCTCTCCACATGGCCAAACCACCTCAGTGTGTTTCTCCTATCACATCCACATCCACACCACAACGCTACTTAACTTCCTCATTTGTCACTCTCTCTCTCCATGTGACTTCACTTTCTCCCCTCAAATAACTCATTTCCACTGCTCTCACTCTTGAGTTCTGTCCGTCCAACAGGGTCCAAGCTTCACTTCCATACGTTAGAGTTGATATCACAATACTGCCTTGTAATAACTTTTTCATTTCCATGCTCACTTCCCTGTTTCTTTTCACTGCTTTCAAGGAACCAGCAAACTTTCTTCCTTGTTTTACCCTTTCAAGCACTTCACCCTCTAAACTTCCATCCTTACTCATCACAATACCCAAGTATTTAAACGCACTCACATTTTCCATTTCCTCCTCAACCAACCTCACTGTACATTCACTGACTTCACTTCTCTCGAAGACCATAACTTTACTCTTCTCTGCATTCACCTTTAGATTCCGTTTCTTACACACACTCCCAAACTCATCCACCAAGCCATGCAGCGTGGAGGATGAAATTTTTTATGCTGCTTTTTTTTATTTGTATTGTCGACATAGTTTGCCTAAATAACAGCCTATATAAAAATATTAATGTCATACGCAGAAATGAACTGGTAAGAAAGCTGAAGCTGATAAGAATACTTGCTTCAGTGTCCATCAGGGAGAGCTGAACCCCGACACAACGATATTTTCCTCTCGTTTTAACCAGGATACAACCAGACGAGTTATTGAACCTGGGAAGCTTTTCGGTATGA
>NC_136982.1:28496551-28564051 GCF_032717465.1 Coenobita brevimanus
CACACACACACACACACACACACACACACACACACACACACACACACACACACACACACACACACACACACACACACACACACACACACAGAGCGAGCGTTTACATTACTGATAGCCTCCATATACTGTGTGAGTACACAGTAATAGATATTATCCACATAGACGCTCCACCTCAGCAGCACACACCTGGCCACCTGACGTCACACCCCAACACTTGTTTATCACAATGGATATGAGAGATAATAAGCACACCTGTGTTACACCTGTCCCTCCTCTCTCTCTCTCTCTCTCTCTCTCTCTCTCTCTCTCTCTCCCCTGCCCCCATCTTTTTCTCCCCTTCAGTTCCTCCTCCATCTCTACCTTTCACTCTCCCGTCCCTCCCTCCCTCCCTCCCGATCCATCCCAAATTCCCTCCACCTCCACCTCTCTTTTCCCTCCTTCTTCACCTCTCTCTTCCTTCTCCTACTCCTTTCTCAGATCCCCTTTCCATGTCTTTTCAATCCCTTTTCTCGCAATTTCACTTTTCTCTCCCGCTCTGTCTCCCCACCCCTCCCCCTCCACCCTGCTCTCTCTACCTCTCTCTCTCTCCCCACCCCTCCCTCTCCGCCCCTCCCTCGTCTACAATCCAGTCTTGAGTAGGTGGTGTCCGGTTGGCAGTGGCGTCACAATATTCTACCCTCATTATCTTTCAAATGTTCAGCACTGCAGACAGGCAAGGACAGACTGACAGACACTGATGGACAGGCGTACGGACCGACGCTCAGACAGACAGACAGATGGACGAACCGACATAGACAGACGGACCGACACACGGACCGAGACACGGACAGACCTACATACGGACCGAAACACACAGACAGACAGACGGTCAGACCGACACAGACAGACAGACGGTCAGACCGACACAGACAGACAGACGGTCAGACCGACACAGACAGACGGTCAGACCGACACAGACAGACAGACAGACAGACGGACCGACATACACAGACAGACGGACCGACACACACAGACAGACGGACCGACACACACAGACAGACGGACGGACCAACACAGACAGATTGACGGACGGACCAGCACAGACAGACAGATTGACGGACGAACCAGCCCACCCACACACACACACACACACACACACACACACACACACACACACACACACACACACACACACACACACAGACGGACGGACCAACACAGACAGATTGACGGACGGACCAGCACAGACAAACAGATTGACGGACGGACCAGCACACACACACACACACACACACACACACACACACAGACATCCTGTATGAGACATCCCTAGCATGTATTCAATACGGACGGTGGGTGTTAGCGCCGAAGTGGTGACATGTAGAGAGGTGTATGGTATGTAGGAGGACTACTGGGCCTTGAGAGCAGGCTGTGAAGCCTATGCCCAAAGTCGGACACATAAAAAAAAAAAAAAAAAAAAAAAAAAAATAGACAGACAGACGGACGGACCGACAGATAGACAGACAGATAGACGGACGGACGGACCGACATAGACACACACATACGGGCGTACTGTCAGACAAATAGACGGACGGACTGACAGACAGACAGACACACACCGATGGACGGACTGACACAGACGGACGAACCGACATAGACAGACAGACAGACAGACGGACGGACTGATACAGACAGACATAGAAAGACGGACGGACCGACATAGACAAACGGACAGACGGACGGATCGACACAGACACACGTATAGACGGACCGAAAGACTGACGGGCAGACGGACCGACAGACGAACGAACAGACAGACGGACAGACAAACCGTCCGACACAGATACACAGTCAGTCAGACAGGTGGAAGAAAAAAAAGAGGGAGGGAGGAAGGGAGGGGGACAAGGAATGATGATAATAGAGGGGGAGGGAAAGGTTAAAGGAGGGAGAGACGGAGAGAGGGTGGACGAAGAGAGGGGGAAGCTGGAGGGAAAGATGCAGGAGTGGAGAAATGGAGGAAGCTGAAGGGAGGTTGTGAAGAACTAAGAGGATGGACTACAGAGATAAGAGGAGGAAGAGCAGGAATATAAGGCGGGGGAAGGAAGAGAGGAGGGGAAAGATTAAGTAGATGGAAGATACAATGAGAAGTTGGAAGATGAGGAAGGAAGATAAGGAGAATGATAGAGGGAGGGGATAAGATAGTGGGAAGGAAAAGAGAAAGGTGGAGGGAGGGAGGAAAAACTCATGGCAGGGAGAGAGGTGAACGTAGCAGAGGGAGAGAGGAGGAAGGAAAGACGGAGGGAGAGGGAGAGAAATATAGAGAGAAGGCGAGAGAAAGATAAAGGGAGAAGAGGAGGATTAGGGAGGATTTGATTAAGGTATGTCATTTTGGAGGAAGAGGAAGAGGAGGAGGATATGTAAGAAGAGAGATAATGAAGAGAAAGAAGAAGAGAAAGAAACGACGGAGTAAAATAAGTAGCTAAAGTAAAATAGTAAGGGCGATGACTATGTCCATCAATATGAGAGATCTTTTCCTATTATGTACGGTAATTTTTCGCCTGTTCTTGCTACCTCCAGACTCTTCAGCTTTGGGGAGATTTTTCGAATTGGAGGTGTTGGAGTTAGCCTTCACGTACCCCTACACTGCTGGAGCCCTGTCTAGTGTTGAATAAAATCGTATGTAAATTGCAAGAATACAATGAAAAAGTCCTCGGTTTGAATGGGTTAATAAAAGTCCTGTGACGGTAGCACGAGTTAATTATGATGATGATGATGATGATGATGATGACGATGATGATGATGGTGGTGGTGGTGGTGGTGGTGGTGGTGATAAGATGGAACCGGAAAAGGGAAATAAGCCGCAGTGCTAGTGAATGAGACAAAAGACGCGTAAAAGGATATGGGAGAACAGAATACGAGAAGACAGACAAGGAGAGTACGGAAATTGGTATGAAGTGTGGAAAGGGAAGGATAAATAGCGAAGTAGAACCTGATGGAAAAGGAGGGAAATGAAGTAAGGAATGAGAGAAGCAATGAATGGAATGGGAATTAATGAGGAAGCGAGGAACTGAAAAGAAATGCATGCAAGGGAATGAATGCAGCAAGTAATTGGAAGGAATGTAAGAGATGAATCAAAGAATAAGGAAAGTAAGGATGAGTAAAGGAATGAAGGAAAATGAAAATGGGAAAAAGAAGTAAGGATTGGTGAAGTGAATGAAACGAGCAACGAACTTAAGAAAACATGCAGACGAAGAGAAGCAGACAAAAGATTTAACAAAATACTTCACCAAACAATGACAGAGAAGCAATATTCCATTCAGCCCCGGAAATGTTCTGTAGTTAAAGATAATGGTTTGGCAGGGGTCAGAATGAGATAATAATATAAAGAGCCTTTGAATAATGTATACTGAGATAGGAAGGTGTGTGCAAGATATTCACAGAAGAAGTCTGTGTAGCATGCCATGTGGTGTGTGGGGTGATGAGAAGACGAAAAGGGGTTCGGGAAACAGCATGGTGGAATGAAGAGATGAGAGAGGCTGTGGCACAAAAGAAGAAAGCATATAGGGAGTGGATGAGAAACGGGCGTGCAAGAAGTTGAGAGACGGAGGAGAGAGTTACATATAGAGAGGAAGAGCGAAGTGAAAAGATTTGTAAGAGAGAGTAAGAAGAGTGTGGATGAGAAAATTGGAAGGAATTTGAGTGTAAAGTGGAGGGAATATAAGAAAATGTTCTCTAGAGAGGTAAAGAGACTTAGGCGGGATGCCAAAGAAGTTTTTATGTGACCGACTCTGGGGATTGAAAGATAAAAACGGTAGATTACTAGAGAAAGGAGAAAAAGTGAGCAGATGGAGAGAACACTTAAGGAACTGTTGAACATAGAGAATGGAAGTAATGCTAGTGTAAGTGGCTGGGGAATGGCTGGGAGATGGAGGGATGTGAGAAGAGGTAGAAATCAGTTGGATGGAAATTGTGGAAGCAATGAAGAAAGTTAAAAATGGGGAACGCCCCAGGAATTGATGGAGTGTGTGGTGAAATGATGAAGCATGGGGGAGAGATAGCCTAGTAGTAGAATGGATGTGGAAGATGTGCAGCTTGGCCTGGGAGAAAGGTAGAGTCCCGGAGGATTGGAAGTCAGGTATAATTATTCCCCAGTACAAAGGAAAAGATGAAAAAGAAGTATCTGGTAATCATAGGGGCATTTGTGTTCTTATTGTAATAGGAAAAGTATATGGTAGGATACTTATTGACAGAGTTAGGGAAATAACAGAGGAATTAGTTGGAGAAGAACAGGGAGGTTTTAGGAAGGGAAGGTGGCTTTGTAGATCAGATATTCATTCTTAAATCTCTAGTGGAAAAGTTTCTAGAGAAGGGAAAGAAGTTGTATGTGGCTTTCATGGATTTAGAGAAAGCATATGATAGGGTGGATAGACAAGGATTGTGGAAAGTATTAAGAATATATGGAGTAGATGGGAAGTTGTTGAATGCCGTGAAGAGTATGAATGATGGCGTTAAGGCTGCATTGGGTGTGGACAGTGAACTGAGTGAATTTTTTCTATTTGGAGGTTGGATTGGAACAGGGATGTGTCATGTCTCCGTGGTGTTCAGTCTGAATATGAATGGGGTTATAAAAGAGGTACAAGGTAGGGCAGTGGATGTTGGAGCGGCCTTAGTGAGAGGGGGCAGTGTTTGGAAACTCCCTGTTCTGTTGTTTGCAGATGATACTTTGTTGTTAAGTGAAGACGAAGGGGAGCTGCAAGGCTTGGTGGATGAGTTTTGGAGAGTGTGTAAGAAATGGAATCTAAAAATGAATGTAGGGAAGAGTAAAGTTATGATCTTCGAGAGAAGTGAAGGCAGTGAATGTACAGTGAGGTTAGATGAGGAGGAAATAGAAAATGTGAGTGCGTTTAAGTACTTGGGTAGTGTGATTAGTAAGAGTGGAAGTTTAGAGGGTGAAGTGCTTGAAAAGGTACAACAAGGAAGAAAGGTTGCTGGTTCCTTGAAAGAAGTGATAAGAAACAGGGAAGTGAGCATGGGAGTGAAAAAGTTACTACATGACAGTACTGTGATACCATCTCTAACGTATGGAAGTGAAGCATGGACCTTGTTGGAGGGACACAAGTCAAGAGTGAGAGCAATGGGAATGAGTTATTTGAGAGCAGCATGTGGAGTCACATGGAGAGACAGACTGACAAATGAGGAAATGAAGGAGTGTTGTGGTGTGGATGTGGATGTGATAGCGTTAGGAGCAACACACTGAGGTGGTTTGGCCATGTGATGAGGATGGAGAGTGAGAGACTGACGAGGAGAGTGTATGTGAGTGAGGTGGAGGGTGTGAGAGGGAGGGGGAGGTCAAGGATGAGATGGAGGGATGGAGTGAAGAGATATATGGGAGAGAGGGTGTGAGTTGGGAGCAAGGCAGTGAAATGGCGGGGAACAGGGCGACATGGAGGCGAATTGCTTGTGGCCACCCCTTCGGGATTGAGGCGTCGGGCAATAGATAGATTGATTGGGGTAGGCTATAGCCGTTTCAAATCTGGGAATTTTCCTGCTGCTGTTTAAAATCATCTGGCTGTGGTCAGAATATACCGCCAGCAGCAGTAGTAGTAGTAGTAGGTGTTAACGCCGAAATGGTGACGTGTGTATGTGTATGGTATGTAAGAAGACTACTGTGCCTTTGGAACAGGCTGTGAAGCCAATACCCAGAGTCGGCCTCCCACACAAATAATAGTAGTACAACAGTAGTAACGCGAGGCTTATCTGATCGTGAACCATGTGGGTTGCAGTCCACCATCGTCCTTTCAGGGGATAGGAGGGGGAGTTGAGAGACGTTTCTATAACAGGACAGCTCCACCGTCTTTGCCACCACGTGAAGGCATTGCATGTCAGAACCAGAATATACCGGTAATAATAAGAAACAGCGGGTCACTTTCTCATATTAATACTCTGTCTAATGATACAGCTCAAGAATAAACAGTTTAGCTCTTATTAACCACACACAAACAACGGGTTGGTATAATTAGTGTGGTTTGTTATGAGTGATTTTCCAGCTTCCTACTCGACCCTCGGTATTATGGTGAGCGGCCATGTTGGGTGACGTCACCACCCCGTTACGTAAACACTGGCTGACGTGGAGCATCAGGGAATTACTCTGGATAACATGAAGTGTTCGGCAAAACATGATGATGATGATGACGATGATGATGATGATGATGATGATGATGATGATGACTATGACGACGGTGACGAAGTCGGATCTGTTTTTCTGAGGGATAATGGGAAGTAGGTGAGAATGAAATGTTTTTTTTTATATATTTTTTATTTCTTATGTAATGGATTCTCTCTCTCTCTCTCTCTCTCTCTCTCTCTCTCTCTCTCTCTCTCTCTCTTCGGTACGTATCTTATTTATCTGTATCTGTCTAGCTGCTATCCATTTAGGCCTCCCTGTTACCATTACCTCAGTCTCATAACAGGCCTTATTAGAGTAACTCTGAGGTCAAAACACTCTTAGTACATGGGTCCTGTGAGCGCATACTAGATATTTTTACCATATTTATTTATTTAATTACATTTGCGAATGTTGAATTAATTTGTCTTTGATGTTTACCTGTGGTAAGTGAGGGCACCGGTACCCAGAACTTACTCATTCGATGTACAGCTGCCTTCAGTACACTGAGTAGGAAGGCAAGTGGGTTCTTGTAGCCCAGGAAATCATTGATTACGTTGGGTGGACATCACATAGCAAGACACTATCTGTTCGACTTGGTTAAGGTGTTCCAAAACAGTGTGACTCATTAGGTTTATGTCCAATGTTGGTTAAGGTTTATTGCTTATGTGCCACTCAGGGATGAACGACTGGTCATTATCGCCTTTATTGTTGGGACTAAGCAACCTAGTCTCAGACCTTACGCCCTTTATGGGACAGTAAAGGGCTGGGTGATAGATAGATAGACAGATAGATGAATCCCTGGATGACGGGAATAATTTTTGATGCTAAATAAAGTCGTTTGGTGGTAAATTAAAACTGCATACGTTCTCAGAAGTTCAGCAATACATAGAATATACAACAACTCTTAACCATATTTCTCGCTATGTTTCACTTCATTTGGTAATGGGAGAAAAAATGGGAAGCTGAGAAAGTAGCAAGGTAGAGGGAGAGCAATAGGTAAGGAGAACACGGACATATAGGAAAGTAAGTAGGGAGAGTAGAGGGAGGAAGATGTAGCCTGAAATGTTGAAGGTTAGAGCGAGAGAAATCAGAGATAGGGAGGTAGTCTGTTGGTGATGGTAAACTAAAACAAAACAGGTAAGAAGAAGGTACGGAGGGTAGAAGTAGGGAGGGAGATAGGGAGGCAGAGCAAGTAACTAGGAAGGTAGAGTGAGCCGATAGGGAAGCAGAGCAGGCAGGGAGATAGGCAGAGTACAAAGGTACGAAGTAAAAGGGAAAACATCAACAACAGACCTGTCGGTCCCTTTGCGGCTGTTTGGCATAGGAAAGGTTATAACAAACAAAACTATTCGATTATTTAAAGAAAAGGATAGTAAAGCAGGAAGGCTCCCCCTCACCGACCAAGGTAGGGAGGGTAGAGCAGATAGGGAGGTAGGGCAGACAGGGAGGTAGGACGGACAGGAAGGTAGGGCAGACAGGGAGATGGACCAGGCAGAGAGGTACGGCAGGCAGGGGGTAGATGGGCAAGCATGGGGGTAGGTACTGAGGTAGGGCAGGTAGGGAGGAAGATAGGAAGGGAGAGCTGGTAGGGAGGCGGTGGCTGAATCGGTCGAGAGTGGCCTGCAGTCCAAATGGACCCAGGTTCGAATCCCCGCTGGGGCAGTGAACAGTTTAAGGATTTGAATGTCATAAAAGCTGACTTTACCGATCTAGCAGACGACCCGCCGACATGTAAAAGTACCCCTGCTCATACCATTACACCAGTCCTGTATGAGACAGCCCTAGCTTGTATTCAGTATGGACGGTGGTTGTTAGCACCGGATTGGTGACATGTGGAGGCGTATGGTATGTGGGAGGACTACTGGGTCTTGGGAGCAGGCTGTGAAGCATATGCCCAGAGTCGGATACATTTAAATAAAAAAGAGGGGAGGGGAGTAGAACAGGCAAGGAGGTACATAGGGAGGTAGATCAGGTAGGTTGGTAGATCAGCCAGGTAGGTAGGGAGAGAGGCAGACAGGGAAGTAGGGAGGTAGGGCATGTAGGGAGGTAGGATTAAAAGTATAGTAGGCAGGGAGGTAGAGGAAGTAGAGATATATGTATGGAGGTAGTGAAGGTATTGAGGTACAGTAGGTAGGGAGGAAGAACAGGTAGGTAGATAGAAAGGGAGGGAGTAGTTGGACAGGTAAGAAGGTAGGTAGGGAGAATATCCAGTCAATTATGAAGGTGGAGGGAGGGTAATGAGGCAGTTAGATGGAGAGGGATGAACAAGATGGATGGTTGAAGGGTCAGACCAAATTAGGTGGGGGGGAGGGGGAGGGGGAAGGGGAAGAGGGAAATGAGGAGCTATGGAGGAGGAGGAGGAGGAGGAGCTATGGTAGCGGAGGAACAGAGAGAGATTGCCGTGGGGAAGGGTGGGTAAAGAAGGAAGACATGTAAAGGGAAAGAGAGAGAGAAAAAAAAATGTTCGAGAGAGAGAGAGAGAGATGGGAGGGCTCTGGATGTCACATGGATGTCTGTATAAGATTCTGATGATATATTAAGGGGAACTGAAGACCACCATGAGGACGTCACGTATGGAGTCGGTCTTGCTGCCAACTGACGATTTTATTCACTATGAGGAGGATTGCTTTGTTGTGGCAGGGTTAATGAGGGATGTGTCTTATCCATCCTGTTTCAAACATTAAACTGAATGAAGTCGTCTGGGAATAGCAAGAATGTAAAAAAGTTCCTTGGGCTGAAGGAGTCATGGGTACTTGAATGCAGTATATTTGGCAGCCTTGAAAAAATCGGACTTAACCTTACAGAGAAATGTCCTGATATAAGTTTGTGTGCCCAGCTTAACTCTTTCAATCCGGTAGCGTATTTTCCATTATATTTTTACTATCAGCAGGCGGTAGGTTGCAGCCTTCATTTACCCCTCCACGGCAAAAAAGTTGGTCCCAGGTAGAATAAAATAATGGAAAGGAATCAAGAAGAAACCAAAAAATGTCTCTTTAACTGTATTCTTTCTGTCTCGAAATTATTTAACTTTGAGAGGGTGTGTAGTGCATTTTTAAAAAGGGCTTCAGTCTCGTTTTTCAGAATTCTTTCCCAAGCTGAAGTAAATCATCTGGTGGTACCAAGAGTGCAGTGGATCTCTTTACTTGTTTATCCACTTCGCAGCCGCAACGTATTTCGTAATTTATTCTACCACCAGACAATTTTATTTATTTTAGGAGTGACTTTTCGAACTAGATCTGTTAGATACAGCCATCGTAAACCCCTTCATTGTTAGACGTCATTCCAAAGTTGAGTATAATCGTGTAGAGTAAGCCTGAACCAAATAATGCGTCATCGGATTGAAGGAAATAATAGCGTTATAAACCCCTACCTCACTGATTCTGTCTAAAGTAGTTTACATCCCCGGAGTCATTGTTTTATTATCAACGCATATTGTTTCTCATATGGAACTTGCAGCTTGGCCCGTGCACACCTTTACGGTGGCTCAGGTAAGGTCTGCAGCTTGGCAAGAGTAAATAGTAAAGCTGTATTGAACCTTTTCAAGCTGATGACACTTTTACAATTTATTCTTCCTATCAGCAGACGATTTTATTCAGCTTGTGAAGTACATCCGTTAGTGAAGCTGTTGAATAGATCTTTTATATATGTCACTTCTGATTCAGTCTCTGAAGCTAAATAAAACCGTCTGAGAGTAGCATGGATGAAATAAAAATAACATTCAGGGATGTAGGGGTTAGCTGCTTCAGTACGAGGTGTCCCCCCAAGCTACCACCAGAAGATTTTTTTTATTTTGCTGAACTTAGGTAGGACCTCCGGTAGTGACGGGGTTACTTGAGGCTATTACTAATACACCCAGTTGGAGATGTCCTTTATAATGCAGATAAAGTAGTGTGGTGGTGTCTGGAATAAAGAATACGTCATGGGAGTGAGTGGACTAAATCTCTTGATACACACCCATGGTAAGCTGTTGACAGTTGTAGGTTAGAACATGGTAGGTTAAGGACCTGTGAATTATCAGCCATTAACTGCAATAAATAGGCGAACGAAAATTGATGATGATGATTACTGTTATTATTATTATTGTTATTATTATTATTGTTGTTATTATCATTATTATTATTATTTTATTATTATTATTATTATTATTATTATTATTATTATTATTATATTATTATATTATTATAATTACTTTTATTATTATTATTATTATTATTATTATAGTGGTTGATGGGGCGCTCACCATCCACTTACTTGATGCTGTCCTGCTTTCGGTTACCTGCCCCTTCCTGTCTTCTTTGCTTCTTTCCATCCTTCCTCTTCCGTCTTACTTTCCTTCATTATTTCCTCTTCCTACTGTCTGCAGGTGACTCTGCACTGAGTGACAAGCCAAATGGTTTCCCTGTACACCAGGAAACCATTACTACGCCGGGTGGTAACCATATAACCAAATTATGACGCTTGGTGGTTTAGTGGGCAGTTAAGGTGCTCCAGTCGGATTGAGCCGGTGCAGGTTTATATCCAAGGTGTGGTTGGGGTTTATTGCTACGTAATGTCACTCAAGGATGAGTGAGGCAGGTCACTCTCATCTGAAGTGTCAGGACCAACTTGCCTAGCCCAGGGCTCCTACGCTTCTCATGGGGCAACGTAGGATTGGATGATATATATATTGTGTGTGTGAGATATGTATTATATAAATTGTGTATGTATGTATGTGTGTATATATGTATGTGTCTCTTCTGCCTCTCCATTTCCTCATGTCGGTCATATGCTGAACGCATAAGACCATTATCTATCTACTGTAATTATACCAATGTATATTCGTCAGTGTGTCTTTACATCCATTTCCCTGTCTCCCCCTCTGCTGGCACTCTGTGATGTCTCGCCGGCCATCTGCTGCTCTCATAAGACCACTCCATCCACTTCCCGTCAGATGTATTGCAAATGAATTCATATCTTAACTCTGCATCCCCTACGGCCTGCTTTGCTTCAGTGCTCCCTCTTGATTACCCTTCATTTTACTCTATATTCCCTTCCCAATGACACCGTCCGCTAACAGTCACTTTTATAGCCTCGTTTGCCCTTTACTTGCTCCTCCCTTCTTCAATCACCGTCTCCTCTTGCATTGTCGGAAGTGCTCGCCCGCGCGCACCCACGCACACATAGTGAATATGCATACATACATACATACATGTAAACACACTCATCCTTGCGTACTTATATACCGGCGTTTCACACACACACACACACACACACACACACACACACACACACACACACACACACACACACACACACACACACGCCACACAGTTAAAGCAAGCACTCCTAGAAGTCTTTCTACATAACACTTGGATTCTACACACACACACACACACACACACACACACACACACACACACACACACACACACACACACACACACACACACACACACACACACCCTCTTTACCTCATTAATCGCTTCTTAATCACCCTCTTCTCTAATGACGAGCATTTAAGGTAATTTAGTCTCTCATTTTCCCCTTCACCCAAATCACTGGCTCCGAGTCTCAACATTATGGCTTCGTCTCCTCAGGGTAACATCTCGTGTGATAGTTTCCCCGTTTTCTGTACCATACATTTCCTTTTTTCTCGACTTTTCTTGTGTGTTTTGGGAGCTGATCTTTGCGTTCCTTGTGTGGTTGTGTGTGTGTGTGTGTGTGTGTGTGTGTGTGTGTGTGTGTGTGTGTGTGTGTGTGTTTGTGTGTGTGAGTTCCGCGATATTTTAAACCTTTCTTGCTCACATCGACCGCTATATTTTATCCCAGCAAACGTCAGATGATTTTATTCAGCTGAGCAGTTCACGGGAGCCTGAGAGTAGTAAAACTTGTACATTAATCCTCTTGTGGTCGGACCAGCCCGAACACATTTAGTAAGGGACGATTTTGTTCACCTGACGCTGGAGCCGAGTGTTAGCTGGCCTATATTTTTCTCCGGGAAGGAGAGTGTGTTTTCATCCCTGTTTGTTTGTTAGTTTGTCTGTTAGCAGGAAAACTCAAAAACGATAACAGAGATTTGGACCAGATTTGCAGGGTAGATAGCTCATGTCCCAAGGAACAATCGATTAACTTTTGGGACCGATCTGGATCGTATTACACGTAAAGGATCCGGAAAACGCTTTTTGAGAAACCCTAATCAGTGATGAGAAACTTAACCCTTTATGAAGATTGGTTTGTAAATTACGGTGCTCTTGTCGGAGAGATGCGCTCCACTGAGTGCCCCTCTAGTTTCTTCTGATTCTCTCTCTCTCTCTCTCTCTCTCTCTCTCTCTCTCTTAGATGGATAGATAGATACCCAGACGTAGATTGATACATTTTACTGTCTTACAGTCATACGCATACACATATGCACAATTCTATATACATACTAGAGGGGCACTCAGTAGAGCGCATCTCTCCGACCGGGGCAGTGTAATTTCCACGCCACTCATCGTAATGAGTTAGGTTTTCTCATCACTGATTAGGGGTTCACAAAAAAAAAAAAAAAAAAAAAAAATATCCGGATGCAGAATTTGTAATACGGTCCAGATCTGTCCCAAAAGTTAATCGATTGTTCCCTGGGGCATGGGCTATCTAAGCACTAAATTTGGTCCAAATCTCTCTTGTAGTTTTTGAGCAATCCTACTAACAAACAAACTAACAGGCAAACAAACAGGGGTGAAAACATACTCTCCTTGTTGGATAGAATAAAACAAAAAGCTCATACACCAATAACGATTCATACACAGGGCTGATTGACATACGCATTCACAATCATATACGCACACAGGCACGTTAAACTTAAAATTCGAGATTGTTTTAACCCTTTGAGTGAATCACACACACACACACACACACACACACACACACACACACACACACACACACACACACACACACATTAATAAGTTTGATAGCGCTTAATAGGGATGACCCAGGTTCAAACAACGTCACGCACATAATGTATGTGGGTCCATGCACCTAAACGCAAGCCAAGCCCAGTTATAAGTATACGGACTAAAACACCTTTGCTATATAAATGCAGGCTACTCGCGTGGCCCCGTTGACCATCGTAGGACTCGCAAAATCGGGTTGCTAAAATATCGATGTTGCTCTTTCTTCATCAGTCATAACTCCAAAACGAAAATGTATACGAAGCGTGTTATGCACCATAACTGTTCTTAATAACCGGGGATGTGCCTGTTTTTACTTTGAACAGCCTGCCAGCTACATTACGCAAGTTGCAGCCCAGAAACTTTCTCTAGCACTCAGATCTCATCTCAGATATTCAAAACCACGAATTCCTGTTGCTCCATTCCACGTAAGGAATTTGCCTATACTGTATCAGTAGTATCAATAGTGATTTAATGATCGTTTTATAATAGCCAGTGTGTATTTGGTAGCGAGCTTCCATGAAAAGTCATACGCTACAAAGCAAATTTAATTCTGAATTGTTTATGATAAAGGATTGGAAAAAGTGCGGAATTAAGAGATGAAAAAAGCCCAGAAGCAAGAGAGCATTTGGGATTGGGGAACATGCGTAGTTCTAAACCTATTATTCCACCAGCTAAAAACGTTGTGTGAGTACCGTGTGGAATGTAGCAATGGATATAGAACTGAATCTCCTCCCATCCCAAATCCTGCATTTTTTTTTTTCCCCATGTTTCTCCACCTTTTTCCGTCCCTGCATCTTGTCATTTTAAAATAAATTTTTTTGCTTTCTGGTATATACATACAGAGCCAGCACCATCACCAAAACTATGTCCCAATAATACAACTCAAATACTCTCATAAACAACACTCAACATTTTTCCCACACGCGACCACACGCTGTCCAAATATTTACACAAACAGTCCCGTAACTAATTTACAAAACACTCATGCAACTAATTTGCGCAACAGTCACATGCAGGTGAAAGGATTTAATGGACTGTTAGGTGCATGAACACTGGATGGAAGTATTTTAGTGTGTATGTACACATATACTCTACGTACAAACATACGTTACATATATACATACATGTATGTTTTCATACATACAACCGTACAAGCATACATTGAACACACACGCACGCACACAAGCACGCACGCACGCACGCACACACACACACACACACACACACACACACACACACACACACACACACACACACACACACACACACACACACACACACACACAGTGCAGTGGACCCACCAAAGGTCAGATAACGAACGAATTGCGGAAGAAATGTGACGCAGAGGTCTACGTGAATGCACGTGTATGTATGTGTGTTAGAGTGTATTTCTGTGTGTCTTGTCTGCGGTTTGGTTTGTCTGTCTCTGTCTGCCTTTCTTTCTGTAGTTAAGTTGACTGTGTTTGTGTGTTTTTTGTTTTGTTTTTCTGGCAGTCTGTATGGGGTTGAACATCTACAGTATACTGTGAAAGTTGCTATGCTTCTGTCAGTTGGCCTTTTGCAAAAACTTTCCGAGTCATCTTGCTGGCAGTGTTTAGAGGAAAGGACATGAAAATTTTCAGCACCAGCTGTTGGTTAAAACTTTAATGAAGACCTGCTGAGACACTACACTTAGTGAGTTGGTGGGCTTCCCGGAGGACAAGGTACACTTACTTTCCACATTTGCGTATGCAACCGGTGTTAATATATTAAACATGGAATATACGTCTAGGCAGGCAGGCAGGCGGGGGGGGGGGGGCTGCAGCAGCATCAGTAGCTGCAGTGTCCATCCCCCACTCAGTGTCTTTCTTTGT
This sequence comes from Coenobita brevimanus, assembly GCF_032717465.1. Taxonomy (NCBI): domain Eukaryota; kingdom Metazoa; phylum Arthropoda; class Malacostraca; order Decapoda; family Coenobitidae; genus Coenobita; species Coenobita brevimanus. Next base: position 28,511,464 of record NC_136982.1, read on the forward strand.
TTTCCCTAACGGGCTTCATCTGCCTGTGTCCGTTCTTACAATAATAGATGGACGAATGTATACCAACCACCCTTACGTGGAGGGTTGGTAATGTGACATGGGAAGGTGGTTTACCTGATGGGGATCGCCCCCAGGAACGTAGTTTTCATCCCATTTGTACCAGACAGTGTGGAAGAATTATTGTATAGTAAAGATGAAAGAGTTCGCTTGTGAAAACAGTCTGTCAAAGGGCAAGGTCAAATGTTGGGCCATGTAACTTAAACCAAGCTTGTTGGAACGACTGAGTGGCAGCCAAGGATGAGGACATCAGACTTCCAGAAAACTAGGCCCAAGGTAAAGTTAACAGGGCAAGATCAACTCGTACATTATTTATCCGATTTAGACCGACGTTGGTGGAAGCAAGAAAGTCATTTCATTCTGATAGCAGTCAGTCTAGGCCATGGTCACCCAGTAAAGCTAAATGTTTGATCTATAGACCTATAGAGCAGTTGGTGGGCGATGATGTTGCACTGTCTGAGTGCTCCATTTTGTCCCTTGTTAGTTTTTTGGCTGTTTTATACAGCATTTAACTGAAAGTGAGGATGGTTAACTTTCCAGGTTATAAGTCGTGTTCCTCGGCCATAAAGATCAATTTTGTTTCTCTGCGAAAAAGAAGGGCAAGCAGGCCTGCTGGACATGCCCCCCCCAAAAAAAAAAAAAAAATCAACAATCAAAATCCTTTTATTCTGAAAAATCGGGACACATTGTATTTAAAAGACTGGAGATGATAGGCAGTGGGAAAGACGGATTAAAAAGGAAAAAAAAAAAAACTTCCAGGAATTTTGTGCATATGAAAGACAGAACCATGCAGCTCCTGCACATATCAGTAGAGGAATGACCAGAGAGAGTTGAAAAGACCAAAAGTCTTTTTGATTCCACCGTGTTTTGAAGCGATGTCAGTGTTTTTTTTTTTTCATAACATAAAACCCTGCTTGAACGTGAAAGTTCGTTTGTTTCGCACTGAAAATAAGGAAGAGACTTTTATAAGGGTAAAATGGCGGTTTTTCTGTTGTGTACAAAATTCTGATTACAGTTGTTTCTAAATCACCAATTTTAGTCAACTGCAGGGCTATTAAATATTTTTTGCTAATCACTATTTTTTTTTTTTTTACCTTCCATTGAAAAATGAAATACCATATTGCCTCATATCTCCTGATTAAATTCTAGAAATTTTGACTTGCAAATGCTGTTATAATGAATGAAGGAACGAGTTACCTAGTAGAGCAAATTGGTCGATAACTAGCAGAGTTACAGCTGATTTTTACATGCGGCGATAGCCAGCGGTCAGTGAGTGACCAGCGTTCTTCTGGCGGATTTATTTAAAGGAGGCCTTTGGAGACTTAAAAGTGGTACCATATTTGGTAATTTGACATGGAGAATCCAAATCTGCCATCAGTTGACATCTGAGGTGGCGCCGCCTGGCGACAACTTTAGTAAAAGTGCTTAACTTAAGGCTATTGAGACATAAGAGCCTCGCCGCAGGTCCCAGATCAGTTGTATGTTTGTTAAAAATTACAGATGTTCAAGACGGCTCGTTGAAAGATGACTGTATACATTGCCTTATATCTTCTGACAAGTTTCTCTTAAGCGCATAGAATATAGTGTGGAAATAGTTTTATAATGAAGGAAAAAAATGTTTAAATATGAACCCTGTACCACAATAATCGTGTGCTATACTTATACCATGATACTATGCCACATTCCGTATTGGAATTTACCGTTGATTGCAGGTGTATGCAATGCATAATTTATTGTGGAGTATGCAGTTTGTTTTTAGACTTGGGCGTCACAAATAACAAACATTATCTCACCGCCGGGATCGTTATACCAAATTTAACATGGATGTGTATGGATTATTGGTTTTAAGCTTCGCACTCCACTGCCTCAGGGCCTCCCATGTATGTCTTATGAATACCAAAAATGACAAAATAGACTACTTGTAACAAAAAATAGGTCTTATAATGCACCATACATAGTCGAAATTCAGTATATGATGTACAGGTGCAAAAATACAAAATTTCAATTTTTGAATTATTTCCTCGTGACATTTCTGTACTAATTCTTGACCACCGTTCTTTCTCTTACCTGTCTCGCCTCTCTTGCCCTTCGTCTTCCCCTTCCTCCTCTCCCTCCCAATTCCCTCTTACCCCCTCCCCTCCCCTCCCTTCCCCTTCCCTTCCCCTTCCCTTCCCCTTCCCTTTCCCTTTCCCTTTCCCTTCCCTTCCCTTCCCTTCCCTTCCCTTCCCATTCCCTCTCGTTAACCCTCCCTCCCGCTCAGCATCCCTCCCCTCCTTTCCCTCCTCTTCCCTTCCCTATCCCTCCTCTCCCTTTCCCCTTCTCTCCCCTTCCCATTCTCCTCTCCCCTTCCCATTCTCCTTCTCTCCCCATCCCTTTCCCCTTCCCTTTCCCGTTCCCCTCCCTTTCCCGTTCCCCTCCCTTTCCCGTTCCCCTCCCCTCCCTTTCCCTTTACCCTCCTCTCCCTTTTCTCTCCTCTCCCCTTCCCTTTCCCCTCCTCTCCCCTTCCCTTTCCCTTCCTCTCCCCTTCCCTTTTCCCTCCTCTCCCCTTCCCTTTTCCCTCCTCTCCCCTTCCATTTCCTCTCCTTTCCCCTTCCCTTCCCTCTCTTCTCCCCTTCCCTTCCCCCTCCTCTTCCCCGTGTTCTCCCCTCCCCTCCCCTCCCCTCCCCTCCCCTCCCCTCCCCTCCCCTCCCCTCCTCTCCTCTCCTCTCCTCTCCTCTCCTCTCCTCTCCTCTCCTCTCTCTACCCCTCCCCTCCTCTCATCTCTCTTCCCCTCCCCTCCTCTCATCTCTCTTCCCCTCCCCTCCTCTCATCTCTCTTCCCCTCCCCTCCTCTCATCTCTTCCCCTCCTCTTCCCTCCTCTCATTTCTTCCCCTCCTCTTCCCTCCTCTCCGCTCCTCTCATCTCCCCTTCCTTTCTTTCCCTCTTCCCCTCCCACTTGCCCTTTCCTTTTAACTTCCCTTTCCATTTGTCCTACTTCATACTCTCCTTCCCTTCCACTTCCCTCTTCCTTTCCCATCCATTCCCATTCTCTCTCTCTCTCTCTCTCTTTCTCTCTCTCTCTCTCTGTCAGTCCCCAGTCCTTGTATCTTCCTCCTGCCTGCCTCTCCCACGCCCACTTTCTCACTCGCTCTTTCTCTCAGTCTATCTCACTTCCTCCTTTCCTTATCAGTCGTGACATATGATGCTGTTTAGATTGAGGAAATATTTCACTCCATCTTCCCCCTTATGCAGATTCTCGTTTCCTTATTTTCCCCTCTCCGATCCTCCTCCTCCTCCTCCTCCTCCATTTTCCTTCTTCCATGACCTTTTCCCATCACTGTCCTTCATGTCTTATTGTTGTATGTCATTTTTTCCCATCTATTCCACCACTGTTTCCGATTCCTTATGTAATCCTGTCTTTTTCTCATTTTTCCTTCACCATTGCTTCTTTATCTCCAGGTTGCTTCATAACTTGATTCACTCTTTTCTTCTTTCCCTGATTCTTCTTCTCCCTGTCCCATCCCTAGTCTCCACTGTTCCTCTTCCATTGGCTTCTACTCTCATTTTCAGTTCGTCTTTTTCACGCCCTCATTCTCATTCCCCATCCCATCCCTTTTCTCTTTATTCTCTACAATCTCCCACTCCCACTGTCCCTCTCCCTCTCACGGTCATTTTTTACTCTCCCTTCCTCTCCCTCGTCCATTCTTCTCCACCCTCTTCCTCTCCCGTCCACCCTCATCCTATCCCTCGGTATATATCTGAGTGTCATCTAAATGGATTCTAATGAGTGTCTTAATGTTATGATCGCCGTAACATATACGGCTGCCATGACCTTCCCTGACCTTCTCTCTATCGACCTTTGCTTCCATGACCTTCTGACACACCCTAGGGCCACACTTACTTACTCTGGGGTCAAACGAGTGAATGTTAGATTAGGTTAGACCAGGTCGTTAGGTCATGTCAGGTTAGATTGGCTTATATTAGTAAAGAGATTGTCTTAAGTTAATTTAAAGGATTAGGAGAGGCAGGACAGGATCACAGGATCATGTTACGTAGGTTTAGTTCACGCTGTCAGGTTACCTTTGGCAGGTTAATTTGATTAGGTTCGGATAAGTTAGAAACTTAAATTACGTTTAGTTAAGGTAGGATAACTTATTCGTTGTGGCCACATTGTGTTTTAAATTCTCTCTCTCTCTCTCTCATATATATATATATATATATATATATATATATATATATATATATATATCTTTATCATTTACTTCAATACTTCCTTTGTCTGTATGTAAGTAGATAGATAAACAGATGATAGATATTTTCTTTTTACTTTTTTTTTTTACCAACTTCCATTCTGTCTGACATTCACCATTTACTTTCTTCCAATCAGCCACTGCTTTCCTTAAAGACCAATTTCATACTTTCCCTCCCATCCTCCCGCCCGTCTCCCTCTTTGTTGCCTCTCCCTCCTCTCTCTGTTCACCTTCCCGTTTTCTCTTCCGCTTTCGCCCTTCATTATTACTTCCCCCTTCCCCGCCAGCATATTCCATCCCCTTTCCTGCCCTTCCCTTCTTTTCCTCCCTCCCATTCCATCCTTTCCCCTCCTCCTTCCTCGATTCTTTCCTCCGTCCTCGTCTTGCTTTACAGTCTTTAGCTTAACCCCACAGGCAGATACCACAGTCGTAGTAGTCTCTTTAGCAAGCACCTGCCAGAGTACCAGGTGGTGTGCTGCTGTTTGGCTTCCTTTATGCTCCTTTGTACACTTCCCACCCTCCCTCCCGCCCTCATTTACCTCTACCCATCTCGATCTCTCTTCCCAGACTTTTTCTTAGTTCTGCCTCTTTCACCGAGCTCTCATTTTTACCCATTCTTCTCACTTTGTCTTCTGCTTCTCTATGATCCCTTTTCCTCTCCTCTCGCCCCCACCTCCCTCCCCCTTCCTCCCACTTGCTCTCCCTCTCCTTCCCTCCACCTCCCCTCCACCCCCCCTCCACCCCCCCTCCAGGCTCTTAGTGGCCAATTAAGGTAAGATGACCCCTTGATGACCCCACTTTATGCCCCCTCGTCATGATAGGCAGGAGGGGGCAGGGAGGGAGGCAAGGAGGGAAGTAAGGCTATGTAGGAGGGAGGGAAGACTATGTAGGAGGGAGGGATGGAGGGAAGCAAGGAGGGAAGGAAAAGGCGGTAGGAAGGAGGCAAACAGGATGGTATGAGAGAGACAAGAAGAGGGGCGGATGGAGGGCGGGAAGCAGACAGGCCTTAAGGAGGGAAGCGAGGAGAGATGGAAGAGGAAAAAAATGCAGGAGGGGTGGAACGGGAAAGGAAAGATGGAGTGAGGGAACGATAAAGGCTTGGTGGATGAAGGGAAAGTTACTGAAAGAAGGGAAAGAGAAAGACAAAAAGGAAGATGAGAGGAGAAAAAAAGAAAGGAAGGAGAAAGGGGAGAGAAAGAAAGAGTTTGAAAGAAAGTTGGCGTGAGGGAGGGAGGGAGACCTGAGAAGAAACTGAAGGAAAGAGAGAAGAGTTGGTTGAAGAAGGTAGGGCAATGTGTACTGAAGGATAGAAGGGAGAGGAGGACAGAAAAAAAAATTACGGAGGAGGAAATGCATGGCAGTATGAATGAAAAGAAACAATATTTAACCTGTTAGTCTTTTCGTATAGTTTGTAATAGGAACGGCTTGAATGTTGTATAGTTTGAGTGAGGTAGAATAGCAAAGTCAGAAAGCACCCCAACCCAACAGTAACTTCAGACGAAACAAACACGATAAAGTGAGTGGGACTGGCGTACTGTTGAAGAAAGTCATTGGAAGGATGACTGGAAAACATATTCTACACTTACATTAATCTGTAAGGGAAAAGTAGCATTAAATTCATGATGAACAGTTGCTGCATCCATAATAAGGTGGATGGAAGACCAACATTGGAAATAACTATCAGATTTTTTTAGTCAACCTTGAACCCAGGTACATAGCCAAGGAATTTTAAATATACAGGCTGTATCGGTGGGTGCGTCACTGCTGTGCACTTTTATAGCCACAGTAAAGGAGTAAGAGTTGCCTCATTTGACTAGGAACGTTTATCAGTAATTACATGACCAATATTTCTAGCGTAAATCGACCGGTGTAAGATCAGAAGAAGAAAGTGATAGGAGGAAGGATGGAAGGAAGAAAGACAGGAGCAATAGAAAGAAGTTACTCTGCAATCTTTCCTTCCCTTTTTCCTGTTCTCTATGGTGTCCTCCTTCTCCATTCTTTCTTTTCTGTACTCTGTTCTCCATCCTATCTTTCCTTCCTTCCTTCCTTCGTCATTCCTCTTGTGATGTGGCCAGTACTTGGACCCGTTCCCTGTCCACAATACCGGTACTACTAATATTCCGACCTTCTATTATTCCTGCCATGGCCCTGTTTAAGTCTTCAGTAAATGTTTTATATATTGATCCATTATCTTTTTCAGCTGATGTTAGTGTGTTGTGACTTGGCTTTGTAGAAACTCTCTTAAAAGTTATGTTGAAGTTATGCCATGGATGTTTTAGGTATCTGATGTTCTGTGATTTGTGTAAACCCTGTACAAGTCGTCTTCTTTAAAACACACACACACACACACACACACACACACACACACACACACACACACACACACACACACACACACACACACACACACACACACACACACACACACACACACACACACACACACACACACACACACACACACACACACACACACACACACACACACACACACACACACACACACACACACACACACACACACACACACACACACACACACACACACACACACACACACACACACACACACACACACACACACACACACACACACACACACACACACACACACACACACACACACACACACACACACACACACACACACACACACACACACACACACACACACACACACACACACACACACACACACACACACACACACACACACACACACACACACACACACACACACACACACACACACACACACACACAATGATGAACTGTTCATGGATAGTTCAGGTTTAAGTCTATGCCTCTTGGTGGACCAAACTTAACATGCGTATTGTTTTCTTGGCTTGTAATGTTTGTGTTTGTGTACATTATTACACCTGCGCATTCAGTAGTACGAGAGGGATATTGTCTTTCTCGGCGTGTGTCAGTCTGTCTGTCTGTGTCTGTGTTGATAGTCACTACAGTTTTGACTCGATTTTGACCAAACGGTGGAAGAGCTAAGGTCAACGAAGGAGTTGACTTTTTTTTTTTTTTTTTTTTAAAGTTTGGCCAAAGGCAAGTTCCTCTTGGTATGGTCACCTTAAGCAGTTTTTAAGTAATTTATACCAAGCATGGTAGAAGTGTTAAAGATAAAACAAGAGCAAAGTGAAATGACTTTGAGAACATTCAGTCAATAATCGTAGGTGCAGAACGAAGGTCAGACTTCGGTCTGCGTCTTTGTGTGTGAGCAAAATACCTGAAACAGGTTTGATCTGATGTGGGCCAGACGTCCAGACTTTGTGGAAGGGTTGAGGGTCAGCCAAGGGGATGACGTTTTATTAAACAATAGGTCAAAAGGGAAAGGTCAGCTATCGCAGTTATCATTCGACTTAGACCAAAGTTTGTGGAAGGGTTCAGAATAAAGCAGAAATGATGGAATTCGATTTGAGAACAACTTGTCAGAGGCTGAAGTAAAATGTTTGGCCCTGTAGCTGAAACAGTTCTGATTTCATTTGGACCAAACTTAGTGAAAATGTTGAAGGTCAAACAAATATTAAATAATTCTATTTTGAAAACAGTTAGTCAAAGGTCAGGGTCACAGGGCAAAGCCAACCATTCAGCCCTTAGACTATTTGTGTGTGGTACTTTCTGGGTCCTCCTGCTTGGTTTTTATTCATTATTTTGGCTTTATCTTCGTTGGGTAAACCGTAAATCAGCGGAGTCTGGTTGCGAATGATTTAAAATTGCTTTGTGTTGACCAATACAAACGACGGCTGATACACCGAATGCCAGTGAGTAGGTTTGCTGTTTTCTGATTTCCGGCGCTACGCTGCTCGAGGGAGTAAAAACAATCACGTATTAAAGTAAAGTAAAGTGGGTTGATATCCAGCATCATAGATTCATATATATTCGTTTCAAATTCATACTCATAATTTATCTCTGAATCTGCTTCGTCCCTTTTTCAAGGTCTGCCAGAGAGAGAAGCATTTGGAGGCGAGTCACTAAGTCCCCCGGTACCAATCAGCCTAAGCCGCTCCATCTCATCTGTAATATAGGATTCCAGTCCCACCATAATGCCACTCACCACAAAGACCCAATCAACGTCCCAGTTCTTACATCAAAGGTCAACACTACTCTTGACCAAAGATTTTTCGTAGACTATTTTTTCTTCAGATTTTCCTAATTTTTTTCTTTACCCTGACTGTCTCGTGAAATAAATGTTCTTAGTGCTTCATACTCTCATCATGACCCGTATTTGTTGCAGTAAAATATTTCAGATTTTCGTATTTCATTCCCAACTCAGAATGACGGAGTGGCTATGTTCTCGATCGGAACACGTGTATATTGTGCTGTTTTATGTATTTTTGTTATACTAAAACAGTAAAATTATATGTTTCCTGATCCCTAAGGACACCTTGTGGTCTAGCGGGTTAAGACGCTCCAGTCGGTTGTGGCTCATAATAAGGATTAAAATGTGAGGGTAAGGTTGGGGTGGTTCCTTACGTAGTGGTGCCCAAGGTAGAGTGACTGGTCAGTTGTCTGAAATATCTGGACTGAATTGCCAAACACCGGGCCTCTACAATCTTAATTGAGCGATAGAGAACTGTATGATCTATGTATGCTCTTGCTGCCTCCACGCAACTTTGTCACGTCGTGGATCTCATGTACTGAAGGGGTGGCGGAGTCCGTGGTCAGGAAACTATTTCATTATACTCGTGCTGCCTCCAGACGGCTTTATCAACTTCGGAAAGATGTCTGGTATTGAAGGGATGGCCTTGTCCGTGGTCGGGTAGTGTGTATTATTCTTGGGTTTAGGAAGAGGAGGAAGTATCACTTTATGTACAGTTGCTGACATTAAACTTTTTACGCATCTGGCGTGCCGAACTAATGAAGCGAGACCACAAGCATTCCAACCCCTTTGAATAGTACTAATAAGTTTGATAACATCTGATTTGTTGGCACAGTGTGAAACAGTGTAATAGAACCTATAGATCACAACAGAATATGTGCACATCAAAATGCAACTGCAAACAGGTGACCCCTTCACCTTGAGAGATTTCTTCTATGCAACGTACAGTCATTTAGCGTTAACCAGAGTAAAATACAGCGTGAGTAGTTGCAGACAAAAACTTCACTCCACGTTGTAATCGATCGGTGATGAAAATTACACAGTGTTCTAGAATTCTGATGAGTTACGAAGGTCGCATTACAGGGTGTCGAAAGAAACTGTTCACTGTCTGGCAACCTGTCTGCAATTGTTCGTCTTCCTGGTAAGGGGTTGATACTGTCAAGGAAGGGGTTTCCAGTGCTGAATACAATCGCGTGGTGGCAGCAACAATGAAGGCGCGAGGACACTTAAAGGGTTAAGGAATTCTGTTGAGACCAGTGTAGATTTTTCTTCAGCTTAAATCATTTATCCCAAGAACATGCTATCTGGACTCACAATTCATTTAATAAAAACAAACACCAAAGGATCTTATCTAACAGAAAACTAACTTTAGTTAACCCCATCTCTCCGATGATGTTTTATATTTTATTCGTGTTATCTCTGCACTATATTTTTCAGTTTAGAAGAGACATTTTGAACTGGAGAGATTGAATATAGGCTTCATTAACCCCTTTACTGCTAGGGAGCTTTAAGCTGAATGAAATCGTTTGGTAGTAGCAAGAATGGACTACAAAAGACGTCACCGGATTGAGGGGGTTAAGGGACCAGAAGGAGTCTGTTACTTCCTTCACTACGATGGCGTCTGTAGTATTTTAGTGTGGTGAACGATAGACGATTTTATCTAACGTTCGAAAGACATCCTTGAGGTGATGAGGTTAATGTATTGGTCTGGCGGCAACAAGGAAAAACAATATATCATTGCACTGAAAGAGGTGGAAGTTAAAAAAGGGTAAAGTTGTTATTACTTTGTTGTGGCCCCAGACTCCTCTGGAAGTGAACTGGGTGAATTACAAGGTGAAGGTGCCCTTCTGTTGTCCACCGTTCTGTTGATAGGGTTGGACGTTGTTTGATGTCACCCCGTGTAAACGTCAGTCACCAGCACCAAAGGTTGAAATAAAACATCTGATGATCTACGAGTAATGATTTCAGTGGCTTTTTGAGTAGTTTTTTTTTTTTTTTTTTTTTTTTCCCCGATCTGATGACCCTTTCATTATAAGAGGCCTTTACCAGACTGAAGAAAATCATTTAGTGGAAGCAAGATAAATATTAAGCCATTGTGATGAAGAATTTAGCCAATTCAGACCGAGGACGTCACGTATTCTTTATTGTTGCTATTTCCAGACGATTTTATGCAGCTTTGGAGACGCAGTTGATACTGGAGAGGTAGGATAAAACCTTCATTTACCCTTTCATTATCAAAAGTCTCTTCCAGGCTGAATACAGTCGTCTCGAGGTTGTTTTTGTTGTTCTTGAAGTACCCCGGTGTGTCTGGCTATGCAGACCAATCAGCCGTACTCAAGCAACCACCCCTGCAGGGCCGTCCCGTGCAGTGAACTGATGTTCCTTTGCCGTAGACAACGCCCCGTCACAGTAGATACAGTAAACAGAAATTTTCATCGGATAAAGTAATTAAAGGCTAAATTATTGTATAAAATAATTTCTGCCGTCAGGTACCTTTAGGTGAAATTGTGTGCACGGGTGTACTGATATAAAAGCCATTAATTTATCTCGCTCACCCACTACACTGTCATGTGGGATGCATTTTTTCGTTAATATTTTGTTGATTAGAGTATCTCGTGAATAAGATACGCTGGTGTAAAAAAAAAAAAAAAAAAGTCGTCATACCTAATATTAGCCTTAATCTCATCTGTTCGAGACCGAATTTTCCAGGTTGAAAAGTCCCCCATGAGGTGAATAAAACTGTTAGGAGATACCAAAGGTAAACTGGAAAATACGTTGCCGGGTTGCAGGGAATGATGGCTATCGTTGACACTGCAGTGATGTGTGAGGTCACGTGGTGCACGGGGGGACGCTGGGCCTTGGAATGCGTTGTCTAGCATATGCTGGGAGTCAGATACGAAGATATATATGCGAGGCGTGTCATGTAAGCTGAATAAGATCGCCTAGTGATAAAAGGAAAAAAAGGTTAAACAAGGAGCGGTGCCAAGGCACCGCAAACCCATCCACGACAGTCATTTTAGTGCTGACGTATAAATACAACGGGATATCAAGTCAGAGATGTCACATATCAAATCTGGAGTAAATCGAATGAAAATTGACGATTTTATGCCTATTTGAAATTTTAGGCCCGACCCCCCCTACCGCCAACTGGGGAGTGATCCCGCTGATGTAATGAGGCATGTTATAGGATGCAGATTTGAAAGACACACCTTTAGGTTTTGGTTTCATATCGATATGACGAATTTGAAAGGAGTTATGGCGAGAAAACCTTTTTTTTTTTTTTTTTTTTTTTTGGGGGGGGCGTATAGCCTGGGCCTTGACCCAATTTGGGCCAAATTTTAATCAGGTGATCAGGTCATATCCCATCATCCCAGTAATTTTAGTCAAAGTCGCACCTGTAGTTTTGGCGTAAAGTTGTTGACAGACAGACAGACAGACAAACCGAGTGAAAACAATACCCATCCCCGAGCTCCTCCGGGGCAGGGACAGGTAAATATATAGCATGGTACTGAAACGACCTCAGCAGTCGGATGACGTATTATTTGTATATTCCTGCTACCCCCGGACGACTTTATTCAACTTAGGAAAGATTTCTTGTACTAAACAGATTAATGATGGCTGTCTCTGACCCCTCGTGGTCGAAAGTCTATCTTAACTTCAATTAAACTACCGTATTCATAGTAAGATTACATTGTATAATACATCACCGGGCTGAAGGGAACGTTGCAGTTTATATCTTGTAAGTGTCCAGTCCCCAGATTACGAGAAAACTCCCTGGCACAGTATAATCATCTGTGGGTAGTTACATTAACTTGTCAACCATCCACCATTAGTGTCACATCAGAAACGGAGGTGTCTGGGGTTAGGTTACCTAGTACCGACACTGAAGCCTAAACAGACAAGTCGTTCTTTCTTTAGCAGCATTGTGTGACCAATAACTCTCAGCCATCCACCGTAACTAAACCCTTGATTCACATCGGTTGGAACGTTGCCACGCACTACATCACCAAGTGCCCATATGGTTATATGGATACCACTCAGAGTAGTTAATGGCTTCCTGAACTGCAAGAAACCATTTGCCTTCAGTCAGTAGGGTCAACTGAAGGTAGTGCTACATTAGGTAAATGAATAATGAGCGCCCGCACGGACCACTTACTCGTACCGTATTCTCTGGGTCGCAAGAACAAAAATAACACACCATTGTACTGAAGAGGTTAAAAGTAAACTCGGCGGAAGGCGACGAATTTCCTAAAGTTTTGGAATAGTTGTTAAAGGTCAGACGTGAATTGCTGAGGCGACATGTTATTGTCGGGCCCAGCCACCGCCACCCTAACATGGCGCAGCAAGGCCGGGTGGAAAGTTGTTAAGATAGACGGAAAAACGCGCAAAAATATAAAACACGAAAAATATAAATGATAAAGAAGTACGAAGGATAAAGGTTGTGATAAAACTGAAAATGTGAAACAAGTTTGGTATAAACTGAAGAACTATAAAATGAAAAGCTAAAAACTGACAGTATATTTGGAAGATATAAAGAAACTCAAGACTGAAGATATTAAAAAAAAAAAAAAAAAAAAAAAGACTGGAAACAGTACACGAATCAGACAAAGAGGAGAATATAATCATAATACAGAAAGTTTGAAAATGTATTAAAAAAAATGAACATCCACTAAATTTTTGGTGCAACATGGGACTGCAGCCACCGTCACCCGAACATCCACAGCACCGGAGGAAGGCGAGAAAATATTACAGGACAAGGAAACAAAAATTATAAGAGACAAAATTATAAAATGGGCAGTATTTGTCACTAAAAAATCGAAACTTGAAGTTAGAAGGGGAAGAATTATGACAAATTAAGCCTGCAAAAATATAATGTAAACATGGCGGAGAATGCAAAGGCATAAAATATGAGTAAAAAGACAGAAGGTATAATCGAAAACATGAAAAAATAAGAACACAAGGCTGAAAGTTTTAAAAACGAAAAGGCCAAAATTACTGGAGAGGATCAGAGACGAATATACTTTGAAGTTTTGATGCGACATGCGCTGGTGGGCGACCCAGCCATTCCCACCCCGACACAGCACAGCGGGGGCGTGTACATCTTATGAGGAAGATGAAAAAGGCATGAAAAGTAAAAATAAGAATAGATGTATGTAAAATACAAGCAAGACGGAATGAGAAGTATACAAGACATAAAATCGAAAAATAGCAATAAGGAAAAACAGTAAGAATGATAAAACAGAGCTGATATAAGCGGGAGCTTCAGGGGCCCGTGGTTAACGTCCTTGTCGTGGTGTGGTTTGTTGGAGGGTGGTTTTGAGTGGCGTGGTTTGGTGTGGTGTGGTTTCGTTACAGTCGCCAAGAGTACGGAAACGATGTACTTCATCCGAAAATCGATAATGGAAGAGAAACGGACAAGCCCGTATGATCGGACATCTAACTAGAAAGCGCTCAGAGTGCATTCCTCCGCCAATGCCATTGTCGTTAAAAAGGATCCGGATCCGGATCCGCCCCCAAATTTGATAAATTTTTTCTAGTTCCATAGCCCACCCTTCCACAAAATTTCATCAAAATCCGTTCATAACCTTGTGAATAATCCTGCAAACAGACAGACAGACAAAGAAACCAACGGGAGTAAAACATTACCTCCTTTCCGAAAAACTGAAATGTAAATGCTGAAAAATATTAACAAGAAGCAATACGTAAGGTTCGAAAAAGAGAACACAAAAAATTGAAAAAATACGAAAAAGGGACAAATATTAATGTACATAAGGGGAGAGCAAAAAAAAGTCTGGTAATGTGTAACTTGGTGTATGACGAAATTACCGGAAAAAGAACGAAAATTGAACAAATACACCTTTTTTCGGGTGAGACATGAGAACGTGTGTGTGTGTGTGTGTGTGTGTGTGTGTGTGTGTGTGTGTGTGTGTGTGTGTGAGAGAGAGAGAGAGAGAGAATGATTCAAGTCTTGGTCGCGTAAGTGATTTTTTTTCAGTTCCCCCCTAACTCCTTAAGGACACCTGGGCCACGTAAGACTTGATAACTCTGTATTTTTAGCACAGTTAACCGCAGTTTTCCTTTCTTTCCTTGCACGGAGTCCATTTATATTCGAAACTGTTCTGTATCGCAGTCTTTACTCTGCATATCCGTGAATTTCTAATTCTCTTTTGCATGTGTACGCATTTAGCTTACCTCACTTTATTATATTTTTTCACTTTCATTTTATACCAGTTTCAAATTTTCCTGCTATTTTTATCTTTCCCTTTGATTGTGATTTTCCGCTTTTACTGTACGTCTTTTGGATTTTATCTCAGTTATTCCCAACCTTACATTTCTCCTATTTTTCGTAACTCCATCTGTTCATGGCCTTATTTGTGAGCTTTCTTTGCGTTTTGCTTGACTTCATCCTAACTTTCCACTGTTGTTTACGCTCGTACGTTCTTTGCACTTTTAGCTCATGATTTCATATTCTTCCATTTCTGTATTTATATATTAGCCCACTTATTCTTAGCTTTCCACATAATGGTAACTTTCCTATTCGTAATTTTCTGGTATTTCCTTTTCATCTTTCCTTTCAGTTCTTCATTGTCGCTCCTTGTGTATTTCCTTCTTTCCTCTCGTCTATGTCCATCCTTCCTTCTCTCCATCGTTTACTACTATTCATATCCTTCTTTTTCCCAGTCCCTCATCGCTTCTTGCTTCAGTTTCCATGTAATGATATTCAGTTTTCCTCCTCAGTTTCATCCCGCTAATCATTATATTCTCTTTCATCTCCTCTCGACCTGTCATAATACTTTCGCCCCCCTTATGTTCATTCCTTTTTCCCTCCTTCTTGTCAGCCTTTCCTTCAACTGTCACATCATCCTTCCCTCTTTCACTCCTCAAATTTCTCTTCTGATCCTCCTTTCGTTCACACATTTTTCTCTCAATGTTTTCGCCGCGGCTGTCATATTCTCAGTTTATTTCCTCGCAGCCCGTCACAATATCACCCTCTTTCCACCATTTGTTTGTTTTTGTTTATTTTTCTCACTTTCGTCGTGCTTACATGCTTTCTTATACTTCTTTTCTTCCCCTTACGTTTCTTTCCTTCTATCTTTTTCTTTTATCCTTCAGTTGTTTCACTCCTTGCACATTTGTCATCTGGTCTTTCTCCATACGTTCATTTTCTTCATTCTCACCATTTCGCCTTTCATGTCATAATATCTCAGTTTTATCTCCTTTCTATATAATTATTATATCTTCGTTTTCCTCTTCCTGTTATTCTTGCTTTTCATTTGTTTTCTGATTTTCATTTTTATGCTTTGTTGCACTTCCTTCCATCCGTCTTTCCTTCTTTTCTCCTTCCTTCCAGCATCCTTCCTGTTTCATTCCTTCCATCCATCCCTCATTCCTGCTCTTCCCTCTCTTTTCCAGTTATGCTTCTCTCTTTTTCCTCACTTGTGTCACCCGATCCTTCTTGTCATTTTTCCCCCCTTTTACGCGTTTCGTCCCTGAAGTGGTTATGTCCTTGTTTTATGTTCTCGCCATCTGTTATAATCCATCCCCCCTCCTCCTCTCTCTTCTGATTTTGTTTTTTCTTCTGTATAGTATATACGTTCTTGTTCTTTTTTTTTTATCATTCCCCTTTCATTTTACTCTTCCTTCCTTCTCTCTGTTCCTCCTTTGTACTTTCATTTTTTTTTTCCCTTCGCCCTGCTGTCTCGATTTAACTTCTCAGGTTTAGTACTTTCCCGCTTTTTCTTCCTCCTGCTTGTTTATCCATTTACGTTCGTGTTTGCAGTTTGTTTTATGTCTGTGCTGGTGTGGCCTTTCTCCTTTCTTTTCTTAGCATTCCTTCTTCCCTCTTTCGTGTCCTTCCTTCTCTCTTCCAGTTACCCTTCACACTTCTCACTCCTTTCTCACCTTTGTCCTTTAGTCTTTGCCATTATGTTCATCTTGATTTTCCCTGTGTTGTATTTTTCTGAGCCTTAGTGCTTCGTTTCATATTTTGGAAATATATTCAACCTGTGATTTTATATTTACAGTGATTCTCTTTTATCTGTCTTCCTTATTGCATTCGTGTGTTTTAAATTTCGTCTTTCTTCCATACAGTCCTTGTCTCATCTGTCTTTTCTTCGCAGCCCATCATTCTTCTTTATTTCTGAAAGTCCATCTTGCGTTCTTTCTTCCATGTCCTTCCATCTTCCCAGTTGTTTGTAATTCCTTCTTTCGTCTGCCTTCTTATTTTCTTTCCTTCCTTGTTTCCTGCTTTCGTGTTCTTCCTTCTTCGCTTTCTTCATTGTCCTTCACTATTTCTCTTATAAGTTTTCATTTTACTTTCCTTCCGATGTATATGCCTGATTTTCATTCCTCTTATCATAGTCTCTCTCTCTCTCTCTCTCTCTCTCTCTCTCTCTCTCTCTCTCTCTCTCTCTCTCTCTCTCCACTTGTCATAATACCTTCCTTGTTGTATTATTTTCCTAGTAGTCTCTTCATTGCTGATGACAGGGATTTAGTCAGTTTCTGAATTATTTTTACAGTAGGAGAGGTTGGTTATAGCATTCGTTAAACCCTTTTCTCTACTATGGTTCCCCCAAGTTGAGTAAATTAGACTGGTGATCACCTGTTTGCAAGAAAAAAAGACGTCCTTTGGCTGAAGGAGTTAATGTTCATTTTCGTAATATAGATTTCCGTGTGATTACCATACGTTAATCCACCATCCTTTACTCCTGCTGCTCAGTCCATCCTCATGTCTGTCATTTTTGTGTATATTTCTTTTCCTCCTCCTTTGCAACATTTCCTACATCATTTGCACCGCTCTCATCAGTCACCGCGTCCTTATTCGTACTTAGTCAGCATCACAATAAGGGAGGGTCTGTTCTGGCACTCACTCTCCCAATTCTTCTTCCTTCTCCTCGTAATGTCTCGGTTTTATCTTCTCTCCACTTGTCATAATTTTTTCTGCGGTTCCTCACTCCCAGTATCTCCATTTTTTCTCCCCACCTGTCAGTGTTTACCTTTTTTCCCCTCCCTATCTTAATGATGTGTCATTTTCTTTGTTTTCCTGCTACTCTCTCTCTCTCTCTCTCTCTCTCTCTCTCTCTCTCTCTCTCTCTCTCTCTCTCTCTCTCTCATTCTTTCTTTCTCCCTTCGTTCCTTGCCTCTCTTTCCCTTATTCTTTCTTTATCCCTTCGCTTCTTTCCTGTCTCTTCCTCCCTTATTCTCCACCTTACCTCCCTGCCTCCCTTTCATTCTCGGTGCGTCTCCCTGCTTCCTTCCTGCGCGACAAACTTGGGATAACTTGGTATGCAGTATTCCCTTTGAAGCCTTTAACTCGGGGGAGGAGGAGCAGCAGGAGGGAGAGAAGGAGAAGAAGGAAGAGAGGATAAGATGGGTGATGGAGGAAGAGAGAGAATAGAAGAAGAAAAGGAAAGACAGGGTGAAATGGAGGAGGAGGAGGAAATAAGATGGGAAACTGGGGGAGGAAGAGATGAAAAGAAGGAAAGCTGAGTGAATGAGATATAAGTAGGATGAATATGAAGAAGACGAAGAGGAGGAGGACAAGCATTGGAAGAGTAATAGACTTGGAAGGAAGAAGAGGAGGAGGGAAAAGAAAAGGAAAGAGAAGAGGAAAAGACATGGAATAAACTGAGAAAGTCTGCGAATAGTAGGAAAACAAAGAAAAGCTGCATAAGAGGAGAAGGATTCAGGTACGCGGAAGAAGAAAAAGAAAAGGGGGAGGAGGAAGAAGACAACTACGACGATAAGGAGGGAAGAAGGAAAAGAGGAAGAGGAGAAAGAGTCACTTAAGCCATAAAGTTATGCATTGATAATAATAAGTGTGAAGATAATGATAATGGTTAATGATGATGGCGATCGTAAAGAAGATATTGATGATGATATGTGAGATCATGTGAGAGCGTTGGCAGAGATGAATGATGATGGTTATGGCGGCACAGGCAAAGATGATGATGATGACGGTCGTAAAGATGATGATGATGGTGGCGGTGGTGATGATGGTAAAATGATGACTTCTCTCTTTTCCTCGTCTTTTTATGACAGCTTTCCTTTACGACTTGACGCCTGGTTTGCAGTTTCTGTCGGATTCTGTTGGAATAATTGAAGTGTTGAGGAAGAGTCCTTGCTGTATTGTTCCTTACCTAAAGGATCGTATTTGCCTCGGCTTAGAAGACTTTCTGACCTCTCTTCTTACGCTATTTCTTTTGCACATTACACCTTACAAAAAGAAGAAATTCAGGGGGTTCTAGTTGGGCCGAATCTGTTATCATCATCATACACACAGCTTTGATATGTGAGTGAAGATATGTCATCCAGTGAACACCTCAGGGCATTATGATATCAAGACCAGCACTTCACTATTCTCATGTGTTATTTATGTGTCAGTAATGTAGACCTAGATTGCATTAGTAACAGTAGAGAATGCTAACGTGTTATAGGCAGTGCACATGAAAACAGAGTTAGGATGAGCATTACACTAGAGAATTATTAGCATGCCAGATACGGAAAGACACGGGCTTCCTTCGTTTTTAGCTCCATTTTATTCTGTTCCTTTTCCTCCTCTACTCTTCCCCGCTTCCTCGTTTCACACTTCCTCACACTCTTCATTCCCTCCTTTCCTGTTCCTCCATCTCCTTTCCTCCACAGTCGCTCAATATCCTTCCATTCCCACTCTCTCTCTTTCTATGTTCCTTTTCTCCCTCCCTCTCCCCTTATGCTTTACCTCTCCCTTCCTTTTTATTTTCTCCTTCCCTTCCTCTTTATATCCTCCTTTCCTTGTTCATCTCTTCTCCCACCATCTTTATTCTCTCTTGCTTCCTCTTGATTTTTCCATCTGCATTTCTCTTTATTATCTCCTTCCTTTAAAGTCCTCGCTCCATTCTCAGCCTTCTCATCTCCCTTCCTTCTCATGTCCCTCCCTCCCTCATCTCCATCTCCCTGCCTCCTCATGTCCCCTCCCTCCTCCTTTCCATCTCCCCATCTCCGTCTCCCTGTCCTTACATTTTGTCTACCCGCCTCACTCCTCTCCTATCCTTCTCTCCTTCCACACCCTTGCTCGCTCTCCTCTCCAATTCCTCTCATTCTCTGGTCCATATTATCGTCGAGTAAGAGGGCTCCCTAGCACCTCCACTTAAACGATCTATTTTCCAGATTACCCATTAATATCCCCTTTTTTTTGCATCTTATATCATTTAAATATCGACATATATTGCATGAATAGCACTCAGGAATATAGTAACGGAGCGGAATCATAAATAAACCGGTAAGGAAGAGGTGTTAGTAAGCTTCCTGATAGCACGAGAATACCTACCCCTATCTCCAGCTCTTTGGCCCTTGACATCCTCCAACCCTCCATTTTTAACTCCTCCCTCCCTCCCTCCCTCCCTCCCTCCCTCCCTTAATACACTTTCCTTCTTCCCTCCCTCCTCTCCACATTTCCCTTCTTCCGCTTCTCCCTTCGCCTCTGCTTTTTCGTTCCTACCTCCCTCCCTTCTTTTCACACTTTTTCCCTCTCCTCCCTCTTCCTCTCGCTCTCTCTCTCCTCTCGCTCTCTCTCCTCTCGCTGTCTCTCCTCTCCCGCCTCTCTCATTCTACCTTCCACCCTCTCGCCTCCCCCCTTCCTCCTATCCTTCCTCTCTCCCTCCTTTAATCGCCCTGTCTATTGAAAATTTACTTGGAAATTTCGCCTGTCATGGTCAGCTGCCAACGCCCTCCACTTCTCCCTCACTATTTTCTCCCTCAGTATTTGTTCTCTCTCTCTTTCTCTCTCTCTCCATTTCTCCCTCAGTCCTACCTCTCCCTTACTTCTCTTTCTGCATCGCCTCTCCCTTTTCCAACACTCTTCCTCTCTCACCCTCCCCCCTTCCAGTACTCCCTCACTCTCCTCCTCTCCCTCCATTTCTCCCTCGCTATTTCTTCATCGCTATCCACTTCTCCCTCATTGTTCCCCATCTCTCCGTTTCCTCCCTCATTATTTACCCCTTCGCTGTTTCCTCCCACACTCTTAAACTCCCTCTCATCCCATATCATCCTCACTGTTTCCTGTCTTTCCCTTCACTTCTGTCACCTTTTCCTCCCGCTTCCCGTTTCTTTCACCGTTTCCTCCTCCGCATTCTTCCATTTCTCACATTGTTTCCTTCGTTTTCCTCCATTTCCCTGTTTTCTTCCTCCACCTCCATTTCTTCTTCCCTCCTTCTTTAGTATTTCTCCCTCTATTTACAAACCCTCCCACCCTGCCGCCCTCCTCTTCTTTTTTCTTTACCTCCCTCCATCCCTCTAGTTATTCCCAGTATACCTCCCTCCAAACCTGTCTTTGCTTCCTGTTTCCCTCCATCTTTTCTCCCTCCCTCTCTCCTCTCCCTTCGTCCTTCATCTTTGTTTCCTTCCATCGTCTCCCAGCTGTCCACCTCTCACCATTTCTATTTACTCCCTTCCTCCGTTACGTCCCTGTCTCTACCTACATCTTTCCTCCGTCTCCCTTCCGCCATTCATTCTCTCCCTTCTGCATTTATCCCCTCCCTTCGTTCACTCTCCATTTCCTCCCAATATTTTGTTTCCTTCCATTGTCCCTCCGCCTCCCTTTACTCCCTCCTTCCTGTTTGTCCTTCCATCTCGTCCTTCCTCCCCCCAGTTGGTCTCTTTTCCCTGCCCTTATTCTTTTAATCTCTTCTTCCCTCACTTTGTTCCCTCTGTTTCTCCCTGCCCTTGTTCCCTCCCTGCCTCCCTCCCTTTTTTCCCTCCTTCACTCCCTTTTTCCATCCTTCCCTCCCTTTGTTCCCTCCTTCCCTCCCTCCCTCTGCTCATTCTTTCCCAGACTCCCTTTGTTCCTTCCTTCCCTTTCTCCCTTTGCTCCTTCCTTCCCTTTCTTCCTTTGCTCCCTCTTTCCCTCCCTCTCGTTGCTCCCCCTTTCCTTCCCTCCCTTCTTTTGCTCCCTTCATCCCTCCCTTCCTTTGCTCCCTCCTTCCCTCCCTCTCTCCCGTTTGTAGGAACTGAGAGAGAAAGAGTTTAACCTTTCCTGCTCTTAATTATCCTCCTCCTCCTCCTCCCTCCCTCTTCCCTCCTGTTGCTCCTCCTTCCTCCTCCTCCCCCTCCTCCTACTCCTCCTCCTCCTCCTCCTCCTCCTCCTCCCTCCCTCTTCCCTCTCTCTTCCCTCCTCCTCCTCCTCCTCCTTCCCCCCCTTATGTGTCGCTCCATCCTTCTCTTTTTCTTAATTCATTTCCTCAGTCAATCCTCTCCTCTTTTCCTTGTTTCCTAACACTTTCCCTTCCTTATCTGTCTCCCTCTTTTCTCGTCTTTTATTCTCACTTTTCCGTTCCCTTTCTTCTTTCCTTCCTTCTCATGCTTCTCCCTCCCCATCCCTATCTTTATCTCATTCTTTCACAATTCACCACAAGTTCGACCCCACTTTCCTTGCTCTTCCACCTTTTCCTTACCACTCTCCTCTCTCCCTTCTTTCTCGCCTTCATTTTTTTTTTATTTCCTTACTCCCTTAACGTCAATTTGTCTTTAAAATATTTATCACCCCTTTCCCTCTTCTGTGGAATTCCCTTCATACCTTTTTCTTTCTTTACCTCATTCTCTTCTCTTGATCTTTTCACCCCTTTGAGTACGATGACGTGTTTGCTTATTCTTGCTACGTACAGAGGATTTTATTGCTTAGAAAGGCTCCGTAATTATGAGGGCGTGGTTGAAGGCTTGACCTCACCCGTGCAATTCAAAACCTCTACTAAGGTGAACAAGATCGTATGCAAGAAGAAAAAATATCCGACTGAAGGGGTGGAGAGAGAGAGAGAGAGAGAGAGAGAGAGAGAGAGAGTGGGTGGGTGGGAAAAAACTTAGATGAGAGACAGGCATTGACAGGGAAGGAGGGAGGAATGAAGGGGAGAGGAGAGGGAGGAGGAAGAATGTGGGAAGAGATGCAAATGCAGAGAATGTTGGAGGGAGAGAGGGAGAGAGAGAGAGAGAGAGAGAGAGAGAGAGAGAAAGGGGAGGGGAGGAAATGCAAGAGGAAAGGAGGGAGGGAGGGAGGAAAGTTGAGAGTGAGCGAGAGGAAGTGTGAGAGGAAGGGAAAGTAGGAAGGAAATTGGAACGTTGTGTGTGTGTGTGTGTGTGTGTGTGTGTGTGTGTGTGTGTGCTTGCGCGAGCGTTTGCGTGTTTGTGTCGATGCATGCTTACATGCTTGTGTGGATGTGTGCGTATGTTCGTATGTGGATGCATTGATGCTTGCGTGCGTGCGCGCGAGGAAGGGAGAGAGCTGGGTAGGAGGGAGTGAATGACATCAATTGAGTGCTGAATATTGAGTGTGAAGGAGAGGATATTGAAAACGTCATTAGGAAGGCAGGCAAGGAGCAGGCGAGGAGAGGGGAGGAGAGGGGGGGATGCAAGGAACGAGGGAGGAAAGGAGGGAATGTAGGAGTGTGTGTGAAAAGGAAGGAGATAGGAAAGAAACATGGAAGGAAAGAACTTTGGAGAGAGAGAGAGAGAGAGAGAGAGAGAGAGAGAGAGAGAGCATGAGAAGGTAGGTGGGTGGATGTGTAGGTGTTTGGGTGGATCCATAAGCATACAGCTGTGAATGGGCTGTGGTTAGCTCGGCGCGAAGGGAGGTAAAGTGGTGGGTAGATTTGAAGGGGAGGTTGGCGGGTAGGTATGTAGATGTGAAGCGAGGGAGGCAGAGGCATGGGTGTGAAGGCAAGTGGTTTATGGAGAGAGAAATGCTAGTGTGATAGGAAGATAGGCGGGCAAGAAAACAGGGAAGTAAAAAATGAAGAGAAGAAAAAGAGGAGAATATCAGGTGTGTGTGTGTGTGTGTGTGTGTGTGTGTGTGTGTGTGTGTGTGTGTGTGTGTGTGTGTTTATCCAGCTGATCAAATCGTGTGGTTGTTTACAAATATTCATGTTATCAGTCTTCCCAAGTTGTCTTCGTTAGTGGCGATTGAGAGAGGCTGAAAAGGAACGGAACATGACAGGGAGGAAAGGAGAAAGTGAGATGATGAAATAAACAAGGAAAGTAGAAGAAAGTTGAGTGGGGGAGGGAAGATAGTGGAAAGTGAGAGAGAGGAAGGAAAAATGAGTGGACGGGAGAAGCGTGTGTGAGGTAGGGAGAGGGATATAATTGATAAGGAGGTAGAAGGAAGTGAAACTCAGAGAAAGACATTAGAGTGAGTGTGAAAATGAAGAAAGAGTGTAAAGGATTGGGAAAAAGAGTTGGAAGAAAGACAGTGCCGAGGAGAGAAGAGGTGAAAGTGGAAGGGAATAAACAGAGGGGAAAGTGAGGGAAATGGAAGGAAATGTATGAAGCGTGAGGTGGAGGGAAGAAATGGGAGGAATGAAGGAGCGTTAGGTGGAGAGGAGAGTTGTGTGAGAGAGAGAGAGAGAGAGCAAGGGGGGGTGGAGGGAAAAGCGACCTGTGAGAGTGGTAACGAAGGATAGGGAGTGAGAGAAATAAAAGGATATGGTAAGAAATGGCAAAGATAGCGAAGCTGAGAAAGGAAGAAGATAAGAAGGAAAGGGAAAAGAAATCCAGGAAGAAATGACGGAAATAATAAAAGAGAGAAGGAAGGGAAGAAGTTTTAAAAATGAGAGCTGGATACAGGAAACGAGTAATTTAAGAAGTAATAAAAAAGGTAGGAAAGGAAGAAAAGTTAGGCGGAATAAGGAACGAAATAGAAGTCAGAAAAGTACGATGAGGAAAGAAAAAACAGAACTAATGGAGTAATGAATATTTGAGTTATAATGAGGTACAGTATGAATAATAGATTGATTAGTTCATTAGTGAAAATGTCCAAGTACTTTTTATGCCTCACTTCCCTTTTTAAATATTTTTCTGTCCTATATTCCACACACTTTACTCTTTTCCCCAAAAAAACATATTTTCCGGTTATCTTAATTCGCTCTCTCCACCTCCCCAACCATCTCGGCCTCCTCTCGCTTCACTGTCTTCTCTCCTTCCCTCCTCAATTCTCCCTCCCTGCTCCACCTTCCCTCCCTTCCCACTCTCCCGTCCTTCCCTGCCCACTCTTTACCTTTCCCCTTTCCATCCCTCCTTCCCGCTCGACTCTCTTTTTCTCTTTCTTTTCTTTTCTCCGTCTTTCACTTGCCACCCTCCTCGTCTCCCAATCTCAGCTCGCCACCTCTGTCCTTTACCTATCTCATCTCTCTCCAGACCCCCTCCCTCCATACTTTCCTCTCCTTTCCACCATATCTGTTCTCCCTCCATTTCCCTCTCTCGTCTTTGCATTCTCCCCTACATGACCTTTCCCCTTTCCTATCCATTTCCTCTCCCTCCCTACCCTTCCCTCATCTCTTCTTTCTTCGTACCTTCCTGGTCTCCCCCTTTCTTCCCGCCATTTCCTCTTCCTTCCTACTTTCCCCATTTCCTTCCTACTCTCCCCATTCTTCCCTCCATTTAGCCTCCCTCTCTACTCTACCCTCTCCTTCCCTCGATTCCCCTCCCTCCTGTCTTCCCATCTATTCTTCCTTCACCTATTCATTCTCTTAATCTTTTTTTTTTCCCTCCCGTTTAACGATTCTCCCCTCGCACCTCCCTCCCTTCCCCTCCTTCTCCCCTCGCACCCCCCTCCCTTCCCCTCCTTCTCCCCTCGCACCTCCCTCCCTTCCCCTCCTTCTCCCGTCCTCTTCTCTTTCTTCACCGCTTATCTACTTCCTCGCCTGTCCTCCGTTTAACCCCGTCAATCCGATGACGTGCTTTCTAGTTCGTTTTCGCTGCTTCCAGACGATTTTACAAGAGGAAGGATCTGTAGCTGTGAAGGGGCTAATTAGGACTGTATCTAACCCCTCTATTTCAAGTAGTCTTTCCTTATTCGAATAAAATCGTGTGGCGATGGCAAGAATAATTAGAAAGACACCTTCGAATTGACTAAATCATATCTCACCTTCTCCATGCCGTATCTCCCACGTCATCCTCCTCCCTTCCTGCTTACTTTCCGTTCTTCATTCTGTCGAGTGTGCCTGTCCACCCTTTTAAGGTTGGTAGGTAAAATGAAGACCTTGATTAACAACCTGCGTGAGAGTAGCTATTTGAATGATTCAGTAACTTTGCATCTCAAAACCATCCATAACCATCGTCCAATCCTACATCGTCCCATGAGGAGCGTAGGAGCCTGGGGATAGGCATTTGGTCCCGACATTTAAGATGAGAGTGACCAGCCTCACGCATCCCTGAGCGGCATTACATGAGCAGTCAACCCCAACCAACCTTTGGATATAAGCCTTCATCGGCTCAATTCGCTAGGAACGCAATAATTAGGCTACCCACTAAACCACCAGGCGCCAAAATTTGGTTATATGGTTACGACCCAGCGTAGTAAATGGTTTCCTGGTTTACAGGAAACCATTTGGCTTGTCACTCAGTGTAGAGTCACCCACAAGCAGAAGGAAGAAGAAAGAATGAACGAAAGAAAGAAGAGGGAGTGTAAAGTCACCCGCAGGCAGAAGGGCAAGGAAAGAATGAAGGAAAGAAACACAGAAGAGGATGGAAGGAAAGAAGGATGGAGGAGAGGAAAGGGCAGACACCCGACATCAGCACTACATCGAGTGAGTGGATGGTGAGCGCCCCCACCTAGCACAACCTCAAAACACTGTGTGAATAACCCACCACAGGCTCAAAGGCCCAATTTCCGGAGATGAGCACCACAGTTAAGTGTCTCATGGCTCATCCCCCCCCCCCTCCTTTACCTTTACCATTTACTCCATCTTCCCACCTCACTCCTCTCCTTCTCTATCCACTCCCCACTCACTGCCCTCTTCTTCACATTTCGCTTCTGCCCCCTCCATGTATTCATTTCGTCCTTCCCTTGCTCTCCATCTTTTCCTCGTCCTCTCCCTTCCATCTTTTCCCTTTCCTTCCTCCTCTCCCCTTCCATGCTTTTTCTTTTTTTTCTTTTTTTTTTTTTACTGATCTCCTCTATAGTCACCCATATTTCTTCCACCTCTTTCTATCCCTCTCATTTTCTTTTATCTTTTCTCCTTCCATGTTTTTTTATTCATCTTTTTTTCTTTCGTCCTGTCTTCCTCCATCTTTTTTCTTTCCTTCGTCCTGTTTCCCCCATCTTTTCTTCTTTTCCTCCTGTTCATCACACGACGCTTTTATCATCTCGTTTCTTTCACCCATAATTTTGTCTTTTTGTGCCGTAGTTCTGGGAAATAGCAAATCTAAACTCTTTAACTCTGATTTGCCTTTTCGCCGTTTCATTTATTTATATTTTGTCCAAAGCCTGGTGATTTCATTCAGCTTGAAGAAACCCGCCTCAACGCAAAAAAAATATCCCGAATTAACGTTTTGGGAAAGAAATACGAGCGTGTTTTATTCCAGCCAATGCCAGACGACTTGACTCAAAGGAAACTCTCTGCGGTCAAAAGATTAACATGAAGGCAAATTTGCGTCAGTTTTCTTGTAATATACCCTTTATGATTGTCATTTATTTCTCATCTTTTTGCGTAAAATTTGTGTAAACTTATCCTTAGCCATTTTAACCCAGTGGTCTTTTAATCAGTATCTTATTATTTATCGTTAATCACTTGAATCTGGTGATGCGTTTTTATAGTTCAGACTTACCTGCAGGTAAGTATATTCTGCATAGGAGTGATTCCTCCGGACTTGAGGTATTCATTGCATCCTTCATAAACCCGTTTAGAGTCGAAGTCTTAAATTATATCATGTGTAGGCAGCGATATTAAATTAATGCGAGGTACGTCATCGTAGTGAAATGGTTGAATATGTTTGATATATGCAGGTTTTTTGTATGTTATTAAAGCATAATTTTATCTCTTAGCGCATGAATCTAGTCTTAGGAATACCGGCACAGAAAAAAGTTCATTGCAGTTAAATTATCTTAAATTTACGGCAGTACCCGTAATTTCAACACACGAAGCATGTTTCTATGCCTTTACCCATAAATCCTGTATGTTTATAATCTTTGTCACAGAAACTTTGAAATACAGATTCGAGAGAGAGAACAAAAAAATAAGCCGTAAGTGTGGCGACTCATTTTTTGTCTGTCTTTGCCATCTTGTAACAGTTTCACGCAGCATACAAGACTGTTCGAACTGGAAGAGTTATATACATCCTTCATTATGCTTTTCCTTGCCAGGGACTCTCCCAGGCTGAATATAATCGTATGGCGGCAGCAAGAATGGAATGAAAATTACATCATTGGACTGACAGGATTAACATCAGCGCCCCTTTAATTTCTGTTTAACCCGTTCAATCCGATGACGTGTTTCTAATATAGTTCTTACTTCTTTCAGACGACCTTACTGAACTTAGAGTAAGTAGGTTGTAGTTTGGTAAATGGAGACTGTCAAATCCTTCACTAGGCTTTTTTCTCCGTGGTTAACAAAATACGTCTGGAAATAACAAGAATAAAGTAGAAAATGCTTAGACTGTCCGATCCCTCGCTACAGATTTTTTTGTTTTCTCTCCCTGGATAACAAGATCGTCTGGGAATATCAGTAATAAAGGAGAAAATGCATCCTCTAACTGGAAAGGTTAAAATTCGTACCTGCGTCCCTCTCCAGACCAGTACAGCTGCTGCATTTTATTCCGGGTATCGCCACACCTGTTTATTCAGCTGAGACTCAGTGAATCAGCCCGGCACCACTGACACTCCCAAGGTCAGGACGAGTGTAGCATATTTTTCCTGTATGGCCGGATGATAGTATCCATCTGAGAGTGAGTCACAGTGTTGGGTATAAAAATGATGGGTAATGAACCAAACTTTTGATGCATCCATTCTTTTAACCTTTGTTGTCTGAGGTACCTTCTCCTGTGTAGTGCTAAACGAAAAAAAAAAAAAAAAACTGCAGTGCTCTTACACTCCCTAGAAAAGTGTAATTCTGTGTAGATTTATTCACACACACACACACAATATATATATATATATATATATATATATATATATATATATATATATATATATATACACGCACACGATCCCCCATACGTTCACGAACACACACACACATACTGTACACATACACACATCCACGCGCGCAAGCACCCACCTAGCACGCACATATACTCGTACACGCATGCGCACACACTCATACACACACGAACACATACACACACGCATACACACCCTTGCAGACACAAAACATGCATAAAAAATACACATACAAAACAAGTAAATGCAAAAATTACAGAGCCAACAAAGCAAGCAACAAACACGACACAAACAATGGGACACACACGTCAAACCCAGATACACATCTACGGTACATGCAATGGACAGGAGCAAATACACACAACTGCCACACCACATGTATACACAAATAAACAAACGCTGACGTACACTGCGGTACCTGCTGGGCTGTGTGTGTGTGTGTGTGTGTGTGTGTGCACCACATGGAAATAAAGTCAGAGGTCGCTGTAAAAGGAGAAAGATTTTAGATGCGATAAAGTTGTCCCGTGATCTGAGAAAAAGTGTGAGAGTTTGAGCCAGAGCTATTGACAGACAGACACACAGACAGAAGAGGAACTTGGGTGGAAGGAAGAAAGACGGGCCCAGGAAGGAGGGACAGAGGGGAGGAAATAGAACTGGGAGAGAGAGAGAGAGAGAGAGAGAGAGAGAGAGAGAGAGAGAGAGGTGGGAGGTAAGGTGTACGACAGACAGACAGGAGAACATTAAGGGTGGAAGTTAGACAGACGGAAGCAGAGAGACAGATCGACAGACCCATTTAGACGGACAGTGACTGACGGCGGTGCAGGCATGTAGCATATTTGTTTAATATGTTTTCAGTGTTCATTCTCTCTCTCTCTCTCTGCCCAATCCATTGTCTATCATATATATATATATATATATATATATATATATATATATATATATATATATATATGTGTGTGTGTGTGTGTGTGTGTGTGTGTGTGTGTGTGTGTGTGTGTGTGTATGTATAATAATCTTTCTCTACAGTAAATGCCTACCTCTGTGACACAAAGTGTCTGCCTATTGCTCTTTTTCTTTTTCTTTCTTTCTTTTTGTCTGCCTGTCTCTCTTTCTCACCTGTATTGCCGCTGCAACAGGACGCGTTTGTAAATGCACTCGTCGACTTGTCCAGGCAAATTTACCCCCACCTCACCTATACTCGTGCCCCGTGGAAGCTGTCCAATCACTTCCCCTTCAAAAGAAAACACTGCCTCTCTCTGCCTCACGGGTAAGTTGGCCTTCAGCACTCGTAGCACATGACCGCATCACGAATAGTACAGCTGCACGTCTATGAAAGTGGTAAGCAGGTGGTTATCAAAAGATATCTGTCGTCGGAAAGAACACGAGTTCCGTCCTAGGCTGGGGCAGGCAGCAGGTCGATGATTCATGCTTCGTTAGATCCTCCACAAGACCTACTGACATGTCATTAAAGCTCCCATGCTAATACCATCACCAGGTCTTGAATGAGAAAGACTAAGCCTGTGTTTAATATGGACGGTAGGTATTTGCCTTGAATTAGTGACATGTAAAGGTGTTTGGCACGAAGAACTGCTGAGTATCAGGAGAAAGGCTGTATCAGCATGGATCCACTTCTCTGCCACTACGAAACTACATGTACTGAAGACCTCATGGGTGAATTCTGAAGTAGACCATGTTCATCACAATGACGTTTGATTGTAGCTCTGTGACGATTGAGAATTGGACTCAATTTGATGTAACATTTATTATTCAGAATCAGGCCAAGAACAACCACCTGTAGTTTCTCAAGCATTTACCGAAGCTCCCAGTATATCGGTAATTCGTTTCCTTGGACAGAGTTGGGTAATTGCAGGGTAAATACAGACTCTTTAATATTTTTAAGGAAAATTTCAGCATTCCAAAAGTTACTGGTGATAAGTTTTTATTCTTTGACAGTAGAGGGAAGTCTCCTTTTTATGGCAGGGGTAAAATAACCTAATGCTTCCAGGGAAGACAAAGAAGATAAACAAAGGAAAAAGAAAAAGTGGATGGACGGCTTTCAGAACGTCATCGGGAAGGTGCTGCCAGGGGTAAAACAAGTAGGAAA
The DNA here is from genome assembly GCF_032717465.1 of Coenobita brevimanus. Classification (NCBI taxonomy): domain Eukaryota; kingdom Metazoa; phylum Arthropoda; class Malacostraca; order Decapoda; family Coenobitidae; genus Coenobita; species Coenobita brevimanus. The sequence goes on from NC_136982.1 coordinate 28,541,865, forward strand.
GGTGGCTTAATCGTCTCATCGTATCGTCTCTATATGTTTTAACTATCGTCAGACGATTTTATTCAACTAAGTAATTCATAGGAGCGTGGGAATGTGAATTCAAGTACCAATAACCCACCCATCGTCAGGATGACCCTGGTATTCTATTCCAGTTAACGCCAGACGATTTTAGTCTGCTAAGAATCAGTATAAAAGCCTGAGAGTGTTAGTGAAAGGTTTAATCACTGATGGACTCTGTGGACACCAGCTGAGGTACTATTCGTTACAAATGTCTACATCATTGAAGCTGTTACCATAAGAGATCGTACACTGACATAACTCTGATACAAAAACTTGTGGAGTTGCCCTTCGTAATGTTATTTTGTTTTCCTGTATTTTTACTCAAGGCCACGTTTTCCAGTATTGTACTTCAACCAAAACCAGACGAAATTATTCAGGTCAGAGTGAGTCAGAGGAGCTTGAGGCTAATACTGTCACCGCTAACCCTGTCATGGCCTAAACGACTCTAGTATACTATTGCAGCTAACGCCAAGCAGTTTTATTCGGCTGAGTGAGTCTAAGAAGGCTAAGTGTTAATACTGTCGCCATTAACCTCCCATGGTATGGACAACTTTTGTATTCTACTCCTGCTGGCGCCAGACGCTTTACTTAGTTAGGAGGGAGCTTTTAAGAGGCTGGGGGTTAATATTTTTGTTGATATCGCCATGAAATGCGGTCAGCCATTTCAGGACACCTTTTGCTGTAGTGTGTGTTCAGTATCATGAACGTATAACTTTTATTCTGCAACTCATTAATCAAAACCAGCCAAAAATACTTAAATTGTTTGAAATATCACTTAACTCCGTCCAGTAGGGTTACCTCAGTCATGTTCTGACTGTATTTTGACGTTTTTAATCCGTTCAAGTAGGGCCACGCAGACTGGGGGAAACTATGTCTCCAGTAATCCCATCCATCCAGTGACTTATTTGATGATTTAAAAAATCATCCTACCATCAGACGATTTTATTCAATTTAGAAGGGACCTTTATTAGTGCAGCTGTTACTGAATGCTGTATCTAACCCGTCCAGTTCGGAAGTCTCTCAAGCTGCATAAAATCACCTGCAGGTGGCAATATAAAATTGAATGACGGTTAGCTGAACGGGATAACTCCTGTCCTACCACGACGATTTGTCATCTGCATTCTTCTTGGCACCAGGTAATTTATTTATGCTTATGAAGGACCTCGTGCTGAAGTGGTTAATAGTTCGGAATGCCAAAAAATGTAAAAAAATTATTTACCACGAGTGTACACTCATGCATACACACGCTCTTCCCTCCCCTCCCCTTTTGTTTACTTTTCCCTCTCTCTCCACATACTGTATGGATACACAAGGGGAAACACACACACACACACACACACACACACACACACACACACACACACACACACACACACACACACACACACACACACACACACACACACACACACACACACACACACACACACACACACACACACACACACACACACACACACACACACACACACACACACACACACACACACACACACACACACACACACACACACACACACACACACACACACACACACACACACACACACACACACACACACACACACACACACACACACACACACACACACACACACACACACACACACACACACACACACACACACACACACACACAGGAACATGCTGTACCAGGGAAACACGTACAACACACAGCACTGGAACACTTAAAACACAAGGCCAGCACAGGAACACTCAGTACGAAAAATCAGAACACAAAACATGCATAGCTAAACACACACCAGGAGAAAAGGGGGGCAGAGGAGGAGAAAAAAATAAGAAAATACAACAACACGTAACACCAGAACACACAGGAGCACACCGGGATAACACAAAAAAACACATTGGAACACATGAGAAAGAAGAAAGCTCATCACCGGAAGGTACCACAAAGATTGTAGAAAAACACGAATTTAAACACGAGAACACGCAGTATACACACCGGAACACAAAGCATATAACTCAGCAGAAAAATTAATACAGAAGTCTAACGAGGGAAAAGCACGAGAGCACCAAAGAGAAACAGGAACACAGAGGGGTAAATGACGAGAATTGATAACAGCAGAAAACAAAACTGTGCAAACACACAAACAGACATGAAAACACACGAGAGCGCAATAGAAAACAATCCAGAGCACAGAGTAGAGAACACCCTGTCAAAACGCACAGGAGCACAGGATGAAAGCACGAGAAAACACAATAAATACACAGCAGAAAACACACCGGAACACAAAGCACAGAAAACACCCTTGCAAAACACACGAGAAAAAGAACACAGAATAGAGAGCACTTGGAGGAGAAAGAAGAGGGTAGAGGAGGAACGGTGGAGGGGCAGAAAGTTTAAGGGAAGATAAGGTAAAGGGGAAAGGGAGAAAGAGGAGACAGGGGCTTGGGGGAGGAGGGAGGAGGGTAAAAAAGGGCGATGGGAGGAGGGGGAAGGGAAGGAGGCAGGGGGAAGGGCTCTCCCTCCCCAGCTATTGTCACAGTTGGCTGCATGGAAACTGAAACAGAAAAAAAAAAAAGAGGAAAAAGAAAAAAAATGAATTTCACTTTAAAAAAAGAAAAGTTAATATGTATAATTCTGAAATTGCTTTTTATTACTACATACTGTAGATACTGTAGATGATGATGATTTTGTATATGCGTGGATGTGTGCATGCGCGCTTGCGTGTGTGTGTGTGTGTGTGTGTGTGTGTGTGTGTTTGTGTTTGCGTTTGCTTTTGTGTGTGTATGTGTGTGTGTGTGTGTGTGTGTATCATATTCCTGTATTTTTTCTCATGTCTGTTATCGTAGCACCTTTCCATATTTCTCGATAATACTTGTTTGTTTACAGGCCTCCTTATTTGTGTTACTTTATCCCTATTACAACAGTTGGTCCTTTAAATATAGTCTTTAGGAAATGCACTTTTACTATTATCTTTTCACATTCTTAAATGGCAACTCTCTCTCTCTCTCTCTCTCTCTCTCTCTCTCTCTCTCTCTCTCTCTCTCTCTCTCTCTCTCTCTCTCACACACACACACACACACACACACACACACACACACACACACACACACACACACACACACACACACACACACACACACACACACACACACACACACACACACACACACACACACACACACACACACACACACACACACACACACACACACACACACACACACACACCTCGTACTCCCACAAACCCCCTCCAGCCTAACCCTCTGGTCCATCTTTTCCTATCCCCTCAGAGACAATACCCCTTAGTAACTTACCATAACCTAGCTAATTTAACTTAAACTGACCTACTCTAAGCTGAACTAAACCCTCCTACCCTTCGCCCTCCTCAGGTGTAAGACCCCAACATCCATAACCTAACCTAACCTAACCTTATCGAACTTAATCTATCCTAACCCAGTCTGTCCTACGCTGCTCTGACATAACATAATTTAGACTAATCTATGGTTACCTAATCAGTTTTATCGTCCTAACCAAACCCAACTTAACCAAATGTTTTAACCCTTCTCTTCTTCTCAGGTGTAAGACGCCCAACCGGTTCCTAGACAACCTGCCCGAGACGTCAGTGATCGTGTGCTTCCACAACGAGGCGTGGTCTGTGCTGCTCAGAACTGTACACTCCATCCTGGACCGATCACCGCCACAGTACCTCAAGGAAATTATTCTCGTCGATGATAACTCGGATATGCGTGAGTATTTCGAGGATTTTTTTTTTTTTTTTTTAAGGGGTTTGTTAGATATGTGGGTTGTTTTATGTGCTTAAATTTGTCTAGTTTTTGAAGGTTTATTGTGATCCCAGTCACTCCATTCCATTCACTTGGCTTTCACCTCTGTTCATCACTTTATTTTCTTTATCACCCACCCACATCTTTTTTCATCACTTCTCCCCAGCTTTCTTCTTCTTCTGTACTTCCCTCACACCCCCCTCTCATTCTGTGCTTCTCCTCACACTCCCCTCTCCCTCACACTCCCCTCTCCTTCACACTCCCCTCTCTCTCACACTTCCTTCTCTCTCACACTTCCTTCTCCCTCACACTTCCTTCTCCCTCACACTCCCCTCTCGATATGTGCTTCCCGTTACACTCCCCTCTCGATCTGTGCTTCTCCTTACTCTGCCCTCTCGATCTGTGCTTCTCCTTACTCTGCCCTCTCGATCTGCTTCTCACACTCGCCGCTCCCGCACAGTCCCTTCTCCCTCACACTCGCCACTCGTTCTGTACTTCTCACAAACCCCATTCCCTCACACTCCCCTTTCCTTCACACTCTCCTCTCCCTCACACTCTCCTCTCCCTCACACTCTCCTCTCCCTCACATTCTTCCTTCCCTCACACTCTCCCTTCCCTCACCCCCCCCACTCCTTCATATCCCCCACTCCTTCACACTTTTCGTCCTCACTCCCCTTCTGCATGACTATCCCTCTCCTTTACTTTCCCTCTCTCTCGCCCTCCCTCATCCCTCGCTATTTCATTTCCCCCACTTACCCATTTCCGTCCCCATACCCCTCTCCGTCGCTTACCCCTCTCCGTCCATTACCCCTCTCTCTCCCTTACCCCTCTCTCTCCCTGAACCGCTGTCCGTCCCTTACCCCTCTCCGTCCCCTACCCCCTCTCCGTCCCCTACCCCCTCTCCGTCCCCTACCCCCTCTCCGTCCCCTACCCCCTCTCCTTCCCAATACCCCTCTCCGTCCCAATACCCCTCTCCGTCCCAATACCCCTTTCCGTCCTCTACCCCCTCTCCGTCCCCTACCCCCTCTCCCCCCCTTACTCCTCTCCGTCCCAATACCCCTCTCCGTCCCAATACCTCTCTCCGTCCCCATCTCTCCGTCCCCATACCCCTGTCCGTCCCCATACCCCTGTCCGTCCCCATACCCCTGTCCGTCCCCATACCCCTGTCCGTCCCTTACTCCTCTGCGTCGCTTACCCCTCTCCGTCCTTTACCTCCTGTCTTCCCTTACTCCTCTCATTAGTTTTCCAGGCTTCTCCACGTCCTTTCCTCACATCAGTCTCCATGTCTTCCTCCACTCTTATCTTGCGTTACGTTTCCCCTTCCCGTATTTCACATCCCGTTCCAGCACTCCCTCCTCCATACCTGTGTCATCCTTTCCCACACTGTATTTTTCCTCCTTCCATCACTTCTTCCATCCATTCCCTTTCTTCCTCTCGACTCTTCTTTATTCTTCCCCTTCCCTTCCCTTATTTTTCCTCCTTTCTTCCAACCTGCCTTACGTCACTTTCCCACTGTCATTCATTTTCCTTCCCTGCCTTCCGTCCCTCCCTCTCTCCCTTCCTTCCTTCCTTCGTTCTCTCACTCTCCCATCTCCTTTTACCTACGTCCCCCTCCTCACTTCTCGCGTCCCTTGTTCCCCTCACCCTTCTGCATCCCTAGTCCCCACCCTTCCCTCCCACATTACCTGCAGCGTATTATGTTTACTGTTGGATTATTCACACGGGGATTACTCAGACGTCAGTGATTTCTGGTGGTAATATGCAAATCGTCCTCGAAATCCCTCTTCCCTTTTCTGTTTGCTGTTATGCATTTACCTTTCCCCTCCACCACTCCCAGCATTACCTCTCTCTCTCTCTCTCTCTATGTATATATACGGCATATACCTTTGCCGTATCAATTTTGTTGTTTTTACTGTTTTTATTTGTGTATTCTTTATAAATCTTCCCTTCCACACCATCCTAAAGACATCCGGCCCATTCACCGTTATTGACATGAAACTTTTTTTCCGGTTTTCCCTGTGTGTTTATATTTACATGTTTCATATCTGTATTCGATCTGCCATGTATTCTGGGTTAGTGCCCTGCCACCATCGTCTCCCATGGGGCAGCCAGGGTTTGTGACAAGACATTAAGTTGTTAACACTGGCCTGCGGTATTGATATGATAAATTAGGTGCATTAATTTAAGGATTCGAGTGGAGGTAATTTATGCAGCTCTGTGATATGTCCTAAACATGGGCACAATAGATAACTAAGCCTCATTAGAATCGGTAAAGAGAATTTAAGGCATACGTAATTAATGAATCATAAAACCAGGGCAATAAATTCATTGGCAAAGAGAGTACATGTAGTAACACCCTCTGGGTTGCAAGGTGGTTATGTAATGTACAGTTAGTGGAGGGGGGAGAGTTCACACAACTGCATGGCCAAGCTGGGGAAGGTATGGATGGGGGTGTTTCCATCCCAGGATGAAAATGTATTTAAGAATATTTATACCCATATACGCATTCTGCCGACAACGGGTGCCTGAAATTTGCATATATATATATATACCTAGCCTGCTTCACCCAAGGAAAGGGAGGTAGCCGAGACAGGACGACACACTCCCAATTTACTCAACCACTCAAACACATTCGCATCTTAGCCCCAAGGGGAGAAGGGACAGATCCTCACCACACCACACCGCACGAGGGTCAGCTGCGCAGTGCAATCAGTGACATCCGCAGCAGGGCCCGAAAGCAGAGCTGGTATACCCCTGCCACATCATAATGGACCCATCCCCTTACCCACACCTGACCTGATCAGCTGATCAGACCAGATGCAGGAGAAAATCCCCTCAGGGCTGTGTTATCATTTATTCATTCACAATTCTCTCCAGTCATGTCTATCACGCACAGCCACTCTTCCTTGCTCAACAGACATCCCTCTCGCATGCAACGTTCTCTTCACACAGTCCGTCCATCCTATTCATGGTGATCCTCTCAGCCTTACGCCTTTCACATCAGATCTAGTTATCTTTTTCACCAATCGCTCATTATCCATTCTCTCCTTATGCCCAAACCACCGCAACACCCTCTACTCAACTCGATCGGCCATCTCCCGCATAACTCGAGTTCTCCTTCACACTTCATCATTTCTCGCTCGATCCATATGCGTCACTCCACACATACTCCTCAGACACTTTATCTCCATTACATTCAAACTTTTCCTCTCTGCTACACCCATATTCCATGTTTCAGCCCCATATAGTGCAGTCGGTACCACAACTCCCTCATACAATCTTCTTTTTACATCCATTCTAAGCGAGCAAAATCTAAACATTTTTTTCATTCCTCCCAGCATCTTTCCTACTTCATTCATTTTAAACTTCACTTCTGGATCTATTCTTCCATTCACAGCAACATGTGACATTAAATACTACAAACACTCTACCTCCTCAAGCAACTCACCATTCAAAACTATATTCATCCTCCTACCATCTACCAACTCGTACACTTCATCACTGTACCCTTATTCTCATTTACTTTCAATTTCCTCCTTTCACACACCCTTCTAAACTCCTCTGCCCCAGTCTTTCCTCTGAATCAGCCACCAATGCAGTATCATCCGCAAGCAGCAGCTGCTTCAGATTCCACTCTCCACCATCAACATTTACCAGACTCAGACCTTCACCTAACACTCTTGCATTCACCTCCCTTACAACACCATCCATATGAATATTAAAAAACCAAGGCGACATCACACATCCCTGACGCAGCCCCACTCTTATGGGAAACCAATCATCCCCAGTATTTCCCACTCATACACACGGTTTATTATTTACACAAAAACTTTTCACTCCTTTTAGCAACCTACCATCAAGTCCATACATTCTTAAAACAGTCCACAAAGCCTCGTTGTCAATTATATCACACGCTTTCTCTAAATCCATGAACGCCCAAAACACATCCTTACCTATCGCTAAATAATTTTCACACACCTGTCTCACAGCATACACCTGATCCACGCATCCTCTCCCTCTCCTAAAGCCACACTGCTCATCACCAATCAGTTTCCTCTGTACCCTCTCTAACTCTCTCAGTATATGATAGTGTGTGTGTGTGTTAAGTGGTACACATGTCCCAGTATCCCACTTTGCTTGTGTCATTTTTAAGGGAACTAGTGCACAGGTGCACCCCCTCCCCAGATACGTCATTCGTAAAGGGGACTCGTTTCCCCTTCCCCCTCCCGTCTCGCAATACCAGTGACTTCTTTGATATGAAAACTGCTTACCTCGATTACCTGGTTCCGCAAACGCCATACTTTGTGAGGAATTCTTTTACCATTTATGACCAGCCCGAGTATGTGAAAATCATTTTGTACCAATTGTTTTGGCAAGCTGTATGTGCTTTTCTTTCTGTCTTTTTGTATGTATAATGTACTTTTAGAGATGTTGGTAAGGGGCAGGATTGTGCGGTTGCAATAATGTAACTGAGGTGCTTCTCTGCCCGTTTATGCAAACACGTCTCAGTTCCTTCCCTACCCCCGAAAGAATAATGGCAGACTGCAGAAAAAGGGCAACTTCAGGCTGCAGTCCAGGGGGTTTTTGTTTATTTGAAACTGGGGTTGCAGCTGTTACTACCATGGCTACACTCGATTAACGTTGGTGATATCGTGTATGGTTATTTGAGCATGTATCGTATACTGTAATCCAGTTCAGAAGGTAATTGTGAATCTATAAATCTTCATAATCATCGTCGTAGTCGTCGTCATTGGGCTCCATAAATAACGGCATTGTACTGTAGTTGTTCACCGGTCAGCAGTAAAAGATCATCATGATAGTTTTGTGGTGCCTTTGTTACAGTTTTAGGTGCTGATTCAGAAAATTCCATCCATTTTTTCCCAACACGTTTTGTTTTTATGATGAGTGTTGAAACCATATATAACAATCAATCATTTCCTGTGGCACCCTCGGGGATGCATAGGGCCTCGATGAACTCACACCACAACATCCTACCTTGTGCTAAATCCTCAAGATCTCCCCAACACTCATCTCCAGCTTCCCGTCTCATTGTCCTCACCCACGTCTCTTTTGGCCTTCCTCTACCTCTCCTACCAAGTGCCACCCACCCTGGTGTACCTCGTACTATTCCCTGTCTCCTATACACATGTCCTAGCCACTTCCATCGTGAGAACCTAACATATTTATCGACCGGCTGCACTCCCGTTATTTCTCTAATTCTACTATTTGGTATCCTTTCCCACCACTTAACTCCTAATATTCTTCTAAGTGCTTTGTTTTCAAACACCAAGAATTTATTTTCCATAGTCACTGTGCTGTACCAAGACTCGTGTCCATAAATTAAGATACTCCTAACCATTACCTTATAAAGTTTGATTTTTGTATGCACAGAAAAATTGTTATTATTCCAAATATTTTTAAGCATTCCCATTGCCTGATTAGCCTTCTTTAACCTTTCCTCGAATTCAAAGTTCAAAGAACCATCCTTGGCTAAATAAGTACCTAAATATTTAAACCTATCAACTTGCTTTACAACCATACCTCCAATTACACATTCCTGCGCATTTTCCATATTTATATTGATTATTTCAGTTTTTCCACAATTAATAACCAAACCCACCTTGCGACCTTCACTCACCAAACAGTCCAACACTCTCTGCATCTCTTCTGGCCCATCACAAATCAAAACTATATCATCTGCATAATCTAAATCCAAAAGTTTCCTGTTCTCTCCCCAAAGTATACCTGCACCGGTTTCTGTTCCAACGCGTTTCATAATGTAATCAATGACCAATATAAATAGTAAAGGCGATAGAACACCACCTTGAATTACTCCGGACTTGACTTCAAACGAATCACTCAGACAACCATCAACCATCACTTTACAAAATGTGTCCTCATGCATGTTCATAATGACCCTCACAAACTCCTCTGGTATTCCATAATGTCTCAAACTACGTCATTCACATTTATTCCTGTTCTTAACACTGCTTATGCTTTTTTGCAGCTGTTGTTGTTTACTGATTCAGTTGAAATGACAAGGCAATGTAAAACAGCCCCGATTGTTTCTGCTTTGTTTGTGGTTCGTTCACCCCCAAGGAACAGCGACGCAACATCGCGAACAGTATCAAGGTCTTTCATCCGTATTTTGGCTGTGCTCTTGCAGATGAAGACAGAAAATGGGTACCTCATTTAATTTGTACAGCTTGTATGAATGGACTATGAGATTGGCTGAATAAGAGATAAAAAGGCAATGCCATTTGCTGTTCCTGTGATATGAAGGGAGCCGAAAGATCATACTTCTGCAAGGTCAACACATCCAGGTTTTCTGTTGAGAACAAGCACAGGATTGCTTACCCCAATTTGGAATCTGCTATAAGACCAGTGCCGTACAACAACGAAGATCTTCCCATTCCAATACCACCAGAAGATAGGATTGCCAGTAGCAACGATGAGGACGAAGATGTAGCCCAAACTGAGTCAGATGAAGCAACTGAGGATGCAGAGCTTTTAGCCAGCAATGAAGACACACCTGAACATTTGTCTCAAGAAGAGTTGAATGACGTAGTTTGAGATTTGGGACTACCGAAGGACAAGGCTGAACTTCTGGCATGTTATTTGAAAGAAAAATGTCTGCTCAAGAAAGATGTTCGAGTAACATACTTCAGGAAACAAAATGAAGATCTTCCTTCATATTTTTCTGTTGATGGCACTATGTTTTTGCAACAACATTGATGGATTGTTCCGCTGCTTTTCACAGGACCATGGTCCTTCTCAATGGTGTTTATTCATTGATTCATCTAAGAAAAACTTGAAGGCGGTATTGCTGCACAATGGGAATATAAAACTTTCTGTGCCTTTAGGACATTCAGTGCACATGAAAGAGCTATGAAAACATTGTGGCCCTTTTCGATGCCATAAAATATGAAGACTTCAAATGGAAGTTGTGTGGAGATTTGAAAGTGATCGGTTTGCTGATGGGACTGCAATCAGGCTTCACAAAACACTGTTGTTTCTTATGCCTCTGTAATAGCCGTGCAGCTTCCAAGCACTACGTGCAGTCGACGTGGCCACCTAGACAAACATAGCCAGGAACCTCGAACATCGCGAATGAGCCCCTGGTTGCTCCTGGAGACATTCTTCTTCCTCCGCTTCATATAAAGCTCGGCTTAATGAAGCAGTTCATGAAGAGACAGGGAAGAAGAAACACTGAAGCATTCGGATATGTCACAAGCAAATTCCCAGGCATCACTGAAGCTAAATTGAAAGAAGAAATATTCATCGGTCCACAGATAAATGAAGTTCTGAGTGACCACAACCTCGGCACGTATCTGGCTGATCTGGAACTGGCTACCTGGACCTCATTCAAGTGGATATGTGAAAATTTCCTGGTAAACAATAGGTCACCGGATTATGAGGATGGTGTTGAGCGACTTTACAATTCATTTGCTGCTATGGGGTGTTGGATGTTCCTGAAAGTTCTTTTTCTCCATTCGCACCTTGAAGTTTTCGAGCAGAACCTGGGAGCCGTCTCTGACGAACAGGGAGAACGCTTCCATCAAGATAGCAGTGCAATGGAGCATCGCTATCAAGGCTTCTAGAATGAAAGTATGCTCGCGGATTACTGCTGGATGCTATACAGGGATGAGCCTGGAACATAGCATCGATGGAAGTCTAAAGCTCGATGATTTTGAGTGGTTTGACCTTTGCAAAAGTGCACTGAAACTCAGTCTCTTAAATGTCTTGCAGGAGAGTTTCCTGTTTTGTCATATCAATTTGGTTGAAAATACAATGTAAATGTGGAATATTTGGAGACACTGAATTCAAATGAGGAATTTTGACATACTTCAAAAAACTTCGAAACCTCAAATATACTAAGAAAAACTTCGTTTCTATAAGTAAGCATATGCGTCCAGTGGTAAAATTCAACCAAAATAATAAAAGGTGGTTTCCATGAAATTGTAACGTGTTATGCTAAAATGGACTGCATATTTGTGATCGTCGTCAAAAACAGTTCTTGAAATGTTATATTTCAGACCTGATGAGAGAAAAGTTAATGTAGACCAGTTCATTATTATTACTATTATTATTATTATTATTATTATTTTCACTATTGCTATTATTATCTGTCTGTGTCTACTGCCAGACGCCTTAATCCCATAAGAGGTGACCACAAACAAATCGCCTCCATGCTGCTTTGTCCCCTGCCAGTTCATTGCCTTGCTCCCAGCTCACATCCCCCTCTCTCATATACCTCTCCACTCTATCCCTCCATAGACAAGCTATGGCGCAAAAGAAGAAAGCAAATAGTGGATGGGAAACAAGGGCGTGGAGGAAGTTGAGAGACGGAAGAGAGAGTTATATGTAGAGAGGAAGAGAGAGGTGAAAAGATTAGTAAGAAAGAGTAAGAGAGTGGATGAGGAATTTGGAAGGAATTTGAGTGTAAAGTGGAGGGAATGTAGGAAAATGTTCTGGAGAGCGGTAAAGAGAGTTAGATGGTGATAAAGACGTTAGTAGTGGTGTGAAAGATAAAAACGGTAGATTGCTAGTGTAGAAGGGAGAAAGAGTGAGCAGATGGAGAGAACATTTTATGGAACTGTTAAACATAGAGAATGAAAGTAATGTGAGTATAAGTGGCGGGGAATGACTGGGAGAAAGAGTGAGGTGAGAAGAGAGTAAGAAATCAGTAGGATCGAAGTAGTGGAAGCAATGAAGGAGGTCAAAATGGGGAAAGCCCCAGGAATTGATGGAGTGTGCAGTGAAATTCTGAAGCATGGGGGAGAGATAGTAGTAGAATGGATATGGAAGATGTTCAGATTAGCCTGGGAGGAAGGTAGTGTCCCGGAGGATTGGTTGTCGGTTATAATTATTCCCTTGCACAAAGGAAAATGGGAAAAAGAAGCGTGTGGTAATTATAGGGGCATTTGTCTTCTTAGTGTATTAGAAAAAATATATTATAGGATACTTATTGACCGAGTTAGGTGAATAATGGAGGAATTAGTTGAAGAAGAACAAGGAAGTTTTAGGAAGGGAAGAGGTTGTGTACATCAGATATTCATTCTTAGGTTTTTAGTGGAATAGTTTCTAGACAAGGGAAGGAAATTGTATGTGGCCTTCGTGTATTTGGAGAAAGCATATGACAGGATGGATAGACAAGGAATGTGGAAAATTTTAAGAATATATGGAGTAGATGAGAAGTTACTGAATGCCGTGAAGAGTATATATGAGGGGACGAATCCTGCAGTGCGTGTGGAAAGTCAGCTAAGTGAATTTTTCTATTTGAATGTTGGATTGAAGCAAGGATGTGTCATGTCTCCATGGTTGTTCAGTCTGTATATGGATGGGGTTATAAAAGAGATTCAGGGTAGGACAGTGGATGTTGGAGCGGCCCTAACGAGAGAAAGGGCAGCGTTTGGAAACTCCCTGCACTGTTGTTTGCAGATGATAGTTGTTAAGTAAAGACGAAGGGGAACTGCAAGGCGTGATGAATGAGTTTGGAACTGCGTGTAAGAAACGGATCTACAGTAAAGATGTGGTCTTGGAGAGAAATGAAGTCACCGGATGTACAGTAAGGCTGGATGAGGAGGAAATGGAAAATGTGAGTGCATTTAAGTACTTGGGTTGTGTGATGAGTAAAGATGGAAGTTTAAAGGGTGAAGTGGGTGAAAGGGTACAGTAAAGAAGAACCATTGCTGGTTCTTTGAAAGCAGTGATAAGAAAAGAAAGGGAAGTGAGCATGGAAGTAAAAAAAAAGTCGCAGCATAACAATATTGTGATACCAACTCTAATTTATGGATGTGAAGCTTGGACCTTGTTGGAAGAACACAAGTTAAGAGTGAAAGCAATGAAAACGATTACTTGAGAGGAGCATGTGGAGTTACATGGAGAGAGAGACTGATAAATGAGGAAGTGAAGGAGCTTTGTGGTGTGGATGTAATAGAAAGAGTTACAAGAAATACATTGAGGTGGTTTGGCCATAAGGAGAGGATGGAGAACGAGAGTCTAACAAGGAGTGTATGTGAGTGAGGTGAAGAGGGGGAGAGTGAGGGGAAGGCCAAGGATGAGATTATTATTATTATTATGATTATGATGATGGTGATGATGATGATCATGATGGTGATGATGATGATCATGATCATGATCATGATGATTATTGTTGTTGTTGTTGTTGTTTTATTAATATCGTTTCTGTCAACAGTCAGTCGGTACACTTGGGACTAATGCAGTGTGCTCATCCTCTCAGCATTATTCTCTCCAGTTCTTTTCTAGCTTCTTTTACCCATGGGAATTGTCATTCAAGGCGTGCCCAGCCTTCTTCGTATCTGTGAATCCCATGTATCCAGCTTTAATGCGCACGCCAAAATATACAAGAGTTTTATTTGTTATTTAAGCACCTCCTTCCCCTTCGCCTTCCTTCCCAGCCTCCCTCCCTCTCAGGCCTTGTCTTTCTTCTTCTTCTTCCCTACTTCCCTTCCTCCCTCCTAGCCTGCCTGCCTGCCTTTCTGCATGCATCACTGCCTGCCTGTATGCCTCCCTGCTTTCCAGCATGTCTCCCTGACTGCCTGTCTCGCTGAGAGTCTGCTTGCCTGCTTCTTGGTCCCTCTCCCCGTCTTCTTCTTTGCTTCATTGCCTACCTGCCTGCCTTGTTTCCTTCGTATCCCCACCGACCCGTTCACCCCCTTGCCTCCATTCTAGCTCTTCTCTTACCTGCTTTGTTGCCTACGTTCCTCTTCCTCTCCTCTCCTCCCATTCTCTCCACCCCCTCCCTCCTCTGTCTGCTCTCACCCTTCTCTTCACTCTTTCTCATTCGTTTTTCCTCTTTCTTCCCTCCGCTATCTTCCCGCTGCCTCCCTCCTTCCTTCCTTCCTTCCTTCCTTCCTTCCTTCTCTGCCTGCCTGCCTGCCTGAGACCACAGGGAGGGAATCAAGGTGCTCAGGTGGACTTAGTGAGGCGTGAGATGGCTGGAGGGAGGGAGGGAGGGGGATCACCACTGAGGAGGCAGTGAGGGAGAGTGGAGGAGAGTGCATCAGGGAGGGAGGGAGGGAGGGAGGGAGATCAACTCAGAACAGGCAAGAGAGAGAGAGAGAGAGAGAGGCAGCAACAAAATTAGAGGGGAGAGGGATGGAGGGAGACAGAGGAAGAGAGGAGAGAATGGATATACTGAGGAGGGAAAAAAAGGAATGGAGGTATTTATAGGAGAAACGAGAGAGAGGTAGAGGGAGAGAGAGAGAGAGGCGGGGGGGAGGGGGTAGTGTAAGAACTTGGGTCAAGAGCGGCTTATATTGGACGAGACAGAGGAAGAGAGAAAGTGGAGAGGAAGGGGGGGGGGGGGAGAAAGAGGGTAAAGAGGAACTGAAACTGAGGTGATCTGATCTTGACCTGATGTTAATTCTCTCTCTCTCTCTCTCTCTCTCATATTTTTGCGCATAATATACATTACGAATCTGCACTGCAATGTTGTGTGAGTTGTGTATTTGGGATAAATTACACCCACGCACAGAAGTTATGTTCATTGTTTATTATGCTGCACTTTTGGGCCAACCTGGACTCGGCGGCTTTGTGTGTAAGGGTGGCTGTGATGGCGGCTGAGGGAGCCTGCCTACCTTCCTGCCACATAGTTCCGTTAATTATAACCTTTCCTGCAACAAACGGCCTCGAAAGGGCCTGTAGACCTGCTGCTGTTCGCTTTCCCTTGTACTCCTGTGTTATATTTTTTTATTCGCTGAATACTGGTCATACAAATTCTGTTCGATATGATGTGAAAAGAATCATTAAGTGCTTAGCTGTTTGCTTGCAGTTGTACTCCTTCATACTCCTCTCTTCTTTTGTTTTCCTTTTTTTCGTATGTTTCAATTCTCTTCAGGAATTCCGCTCCTCTACTTTCTCCATTACTGCAATCCTGTTCTCTCCTTATCCATTACTCATTGCTTCTCATTGTCTTTTCAGTTTAGTTCCCTTTTCCTTGTCGTCTCGTGTCTTTTCTCACACCCCTCCCTTCCTACTTGCCTCCTTTCCTTCCCTTCCCCTGCTTTCGTCAGCTCCCCTTCCTCCTCTCCAGTTCGTTTAAGAGGAGATTCGAACCTGTCATTGGAGTTCCTTTTTCTCCCCTGACCCCCCCCCACTCCTTCCCCGTTCCCCCTCTCATCCCATCTCCCTTTCCCCCTGCCCCATTCCCTTCCCCTCTGCTCCCTTCTACCTTCCTCTCTGCTTCCTACTACCTTCCCCTCTGCTTCCTACTACCTTCCCCTCTGCTTCCTACTACCTTCCCCTCTGCTTCCTACTACCTTCCCCTCTGCTTCCTTCTCCCTGCCCCCTGCTCATCCACGTCCCAAGAGTCTCGGTGGACCTCTCCCTCCCTCCGTACTTTTCTCCTCGACCTCCCTCCTCGCTTCCCCTGTTTTATATTCCTTTCCCCTCCCCCTTCTACCTTCTGTTTCTTCCTGCTCTTCTCCCTGTATTCCTCTCCTTCCCTCCTCCCTCCTCTCTCTCCCACCTCCCACTCACTCTTTCTCTGCCTCCCTCCTTCTTTGTTTGATTTCTTACACATCTTTTTCCCTCCGTCTCTCCTCCGTCTCATTTTCCATCCATCCTCATTTGGCTTTATTCCCCTTTCTCCTCCCTCCCCCAGTTTACCTTTGTCATTTTTTTTTTATCACATCCTCCTTTTTCCTCCACCACCATTTTTCCTCCACCACCATTTTTCCTCCACCACCATTTTTCCTTCATCACCATTTTTCCTTCATCACCATTTTTCCTCCATATTCATTTTTCCTAAATCACAATTATATTTCCATCACCTTTTTATCATACATCTTTTTATCCTCCATCCCACCTCTCTCTCTCTCTCTCTCTCTCTCTCTCTCTCTCTCTCTCTCTCTCTCTCTCTCTCTCTCTCTCTCTCTCGAGTTGACAGGCCCCCAGGCTTTGTCAGGAACTGCTTATATAAATTTAAACGCTAGAGAGAGAGAGAGAGAGAGAGAGAGAGAGAGAGCACTATTTTATTCAACTCTCATTTTCACCCTATTTGACCCTTCCTTTCATAAGCCATGTTTTCTTCCTTTCAGAGTTATGTATGCCTTTGCTCGCTTTCTCATTCCTGTCTAATACCTCACTAATTCTCCTAAGCCAACCTTCCTTCCGTCCTTCCTTTCTGCCTTCCTTCCTTCCTTCCTTCTTTCCTTCCTTCCTTCTTTCCTTCCTTCCTTCCTTCCTTCCTTCCTTTCTGCCTTCCTTTCTGCCTTCCTTTCTGCCTTCCTTCCTTCCTTTCTTCCTTCCTTCTCTTCTACGGTTTCACATTCTGAGTCTGCACTGGAATATTTATATCCACATTAACAGTCTTTTACAAACCATATTAATATTATCAACACAGTCTTCATCAGCATTCATATTCATAATCTTCACTAATTAATATATCGACAGTCACAATCACCACTGCCACACGCATGTTCACTTTTCACATTACCCTTCCACACACAAACACTCCTTCACTACTACCCACACTCACTTTTTTATCCCACCTCCCCACCAGTACTTCCTCCTCCCCTCCCCTCTCGTAGTATCCCCTGCCTTCCTCCTGTCTCTTCCCTTTCCTTCCTTCCTTCCCTCCCATTCCCCCCCCCCCCGCATTGTTTCTCTTCCCTTTCCTTTTCATCCCTTCTCTTCTCTTCTCCTCCCCTCCCCTCTTCAGTACTCCTTCCTTCCCCCCCCCTCGTTCCTCTCCAGGTCTCCCTTCCCAATCTCCCCACTCCCTTCCCAATCTCCCCCCTCCCCTTCCTTCGCCTTCTTCCTGCCCTCCCTCCGCCTCCCTCTTTACTTCCCAACTCGAAAATATTTAAGCAGATCTTACACCGCCTGAGGCCTGCCTACCTGGCCTGAGAGAAGCAGAAAGAGAATAAAGAAGTAAAGATATAAATATATTTATTCATTAATGCATCTCTCTCTTCCTCCTTACCCCTCCCTGAAGCTTCTCTCTCTCTTTCCCTATTCTGTCTTCCTCCTCCTCCTCCTCCTCCATTCCCTTCATGTCATATATCATTCCATCTAGTGTGTGTGTGTGTGTGTGTGTGTGTGTGTGTGTGTGTGTGTGTGTGTGTGTGTGTGTGTGTGTGTGTGTGTGTGTGTGTGTCCGTGTGCGTGTGCGCGCGCGCTTTATATCATTCTGCAATTATATTTTCCTCTCACCCGCCTTCTCCAGCCATTTCTCTCTCTTCTTGACGTATTCTCATTACTCCCTCCCGTCTGGCTAGCCCCGCGGAGAGAGAGAGAGAGACTAAAATCTGGGCGAATTAATATCAAGAGAGAAAAAAAGACAGTTGAGGGAGAACGAAAATGAAAATAAGGGAGGGACAAGAAGGGGAAGGAAATGGGAGAGAAAAACGAGGGAAGGAGAGGGAGATGGGAGAGAAAGGGGTAGCAAGAGAGAGAGAGAGATGTTAGGGAGGGAAGAAGAGAAAATAAGATGGTGGGGAGAAGTGAGAGGGAGAAAGA
Organism: Coenobita brevimanus; assembly: GCF_032717465.1. Taxonomy (NCBI): domain Eukaryota; kingdom Metazoa; phylum Arthropoda; class Malacostraca; order Decapoda; family Coenobitidae; genus Coenobita; species Coenobita brevimanus. The sequence continues at coordinate 28,560,162 of NC_136982.1, forward strand.
GACAGCGAAGGAGAGGGGGTGGAGACAGAATTAAATTTTGGACATGAGAGAGAGGCAGAGTGACAGGCGAGGGAGAGGTAGATGAAAGGATGTAAGGAGAGGGAGAGAGACAGCCTGTTGTATTATTTGAAAGCCTCGGTGTGGGACTGTACCTTTTACTGACTCTCTTCCCGGCTGTCACTCACTGTCACTGTCTCTTGCGTTATATTTGTGGACAATGGATGTATTCCTGTCTCTCTCTCTCTCTCTCTCTCTCTCTCTCTCTCTCTCTCTCTCTCGTCGAGATATGCATATTTTTAATTAGCCTTTGCTTTTTTCCTCCCGTTCGTTAATTAATTTTTCCTGATTACGCTGCCACTTTTCCTATGCTATCATCGCTAAAAGTTTTCCGTAAAATTTAATCCTTTTTAATATATAATAATTTTGCATACCCTCATTTTCATAACGAGTTGTTTATATGAATCATTTTATTTTTAGTCCACTGTTTTTATTTTTCTCAGTCAGGTTCAGTCATTGTGATAAATATTTTTTGTATTTTTATATTAACGTCGGCAATCAGCTCGGCATGTTTTTGTTTTGTCTTTTTTTTTTCTCCCTAACTTTGTCTTTTCTTTACCTTGTACGTTATCTAGCCTGCTTCATCATCATCATCAATTTTATATTATTCGCTTCCAGTTCCGTGTTACCTGTCAGGAAACTGTGTATTTTTATGGTTGTTGTGTGAAGCCACGCATTTTAAATTTGGCGCCACACATTTGATACATCCATTTCTACCTCACAGTGTCATCATCTGCCGGATAGTCTGTATATAATAATAATAATAATAATTCACGGTTTATTAAGGCAGTTCAGCCCGAAGGCTGAAAATGTACATAAAAAAGTTAAAAAGAACATTAGTAAAAGGCGAGCATTGCCTTAAAAGTAAATGTTAAACAAAAGTACAGAAAAAGTGATAATAACCTGTTTTACTCGAGGAATAAGAACAAAAATAGAAAAAAAGATTGGTGGAGACGTTGTTAGCCAGTGTTGGTTGATCATTCGGACAGTGGTTGGAATAGGGCTGTTCTTATAACGATCAGTTCTTACTGTAATATGTAGTAACTTGCCTCTGGTATGGATGGCGTGAGGTGTGTTAAGGCCGGGGGAGGGAGCAAGTTGCGGTGTCGAGGGTGGTTCAGGAGTTTGAGTCCAAACTGGTGGAGGTATGCTTGATGGGTGTTGTAACAGCCCCGTTATAATGGTTAACCACAGTAGATATGTTACGTGAACAAATACACTGGTGCCACATGACGCCTAGTACACCTGCATCTTTGGAACTTGCAAGTGTAGGCAATTTTACATATGTTCATTACAACACTGATGATAATACTTTTCTGAAACAGATATCTGCAGTATATTCACGGCTTACTAACTGTCTTGCAGGAACACACTTGTTGTACATGTGTTTCAGTGTAAACCAGCCTCAAAGAATCGCTTGTCTCGTGGAATACACAAAATTGCCGTCAGTGTCGAATGTGCGTACGTTCAAATCAGTCTCCATATAACATCTTATCGTAACACCGATTTTGGTGTTACTTCTGTACAGTCTCGTTTTTAACTGTTGACTCTCTTTAGGTTTACAAGGAATTAATATTATCCACGTAGTCCTGTCTCATCTTTGAAGAGAACTTAAAGGGGTGGGAATGGGGCTGGAACTCCGTTACCCATCGTTGTACTGAGACGGAGATGCGGCAGTCACCCCGTTCAGCACCCAGCATTCTAATTTGAAGCATCCTTGTACTCCTTGATACGTTTTATGAATAGAAGGAGAGAGAGGAAGGTATATGGCTACCTGTCTTCGTCGATTTTCAGTCCCCAAATAGATTAACGATCCATGCTCTGGAACATCTAGCTCATGTGAACAAAGTGAAACGTGATTAATATATCCGTAGATTTGACACTACTAAAGCGCAAGACTCTGACTGATACGTTGCCACAGTGAAGAACAAACACTGACGAGGAGCCTACGCGTGGTGGCTCTGTGCAAACTGGGTGGAGCGGCTGCGGCGTCCACTCGGAAGCTAAACCGCCTTATATTTCCCTGCACCCTGCCGTGGGTAGGACCCAGGTTCGACCAGGGTGAGGCATTGTCTATCGCATGGGAGCGTCAGATCCCTACACGGTGTATAGACTGCATTGTACCTGTAGGTCGGCCCGACTGGAGTTTTTTAGCTGTGGTTGACAGGTCTGCTCGGCCAGACAGATCGGTGTTAAGTAACAGCAGCAGCAGCAGTGAAGAACTGAACGTTCTGAAGGAAGAGGAGTCCAGTTTATTAAGTATTATCAAGGTAGTTCTGTGGACAGAATGTGTAAAAGTCATTGAGTGAAGAGCTTACAAACATGAGCGTGGGGGGGAGGGGAGTCCCTGGAGGCAGACCAAAGAAAAAGTGGGATGAGGATCTTGGAAGGAATCTCTGTGTTAGAGGATTTGACTGGGATGCTGTGGGAGTTTATGTACCCCAGAAGGCACCATCAAATGATCAAATCTGACCCAAAGAAGTATGGAACTGTCGTTTCAAATGTTATTACGATCTGATATCGATATACTATACGAGTATACCCATTTTATTATACAGATGCATAGGCATTTGAGGTGGGGCCAGGATTCTGGGAGCGTGAATCATGTGTAAACGATTGTCTGGCCCATTTCACTGAGCACGTTGATTATTGGCCCACATTCGTCCATTTTTTTTTTCTTAGTTTTTGGATCCTACTTCATCACATCCTCATGTGTGAAAAAAAAGTTGTGATAATGATTGTGACTAATGGGCTGGAAGTAATCCTGCTTTTCCACAATACTGTGTATCCCCTTCCTACTCGATATGTCCCCTTTGTTACGCATGTCTCGCTCTTACTCTAGCTTCTCCCCAGCTTGCCTAGCTTAACCCGTTGTTTTTCTTCCACAGCGCACCTCATGCAGCAGTTGGACGACTACATGGCGCAGTACCCTAAGGTGCGGGTGGTGCGAGCTGCCAAGCGGGAGGGACTCATACGGGCACGGCTGATGGGGGCACGACACGCCACAGCTCCTGTTCTCACCTTCCTCGACTCACACTGCGAGTGTACCACAGGTCAGCACGATAACTGGGGGGACTGAACAGGGATTGGAGAGGGACTGGAAGCAGATTATATAGAACTTTGATGATCGGAAGCGGAGTAGACAAGATTTTGGTGATTGTAGAGGGATTAGAAGCGGAATAGACAGGACATTAGAGATTGGAAGCGGAATAAACAGGATTATTTTCATATGAGAGGGATTCGAGAGGATTTGAGGACAGTTGAAAGAGGCTTGGGATGTATTAACAAATGATTCATGGGTGACGTGGATTTATAAAAGAATGTGTGTGGTTGAGGATTTGACTAGATTTGACTAACGAAGGGGATTAGAAGGAATATGGCAAGACGTGATTAAGAAAGATTGGAGGTAACTGGACAGGATTTGTGAAGCCATCATGCCATAGGTGCTACCCTCATCTTCATGGACTCACACTGCGATAGGGAAGAGAGTTACCAGAGGTACTGCACAGTAGTTGGATAAGATCTGAAAGTGATGGAAAGGGGCTTGGAATAAAACAAGTTAGGACTGGATGGTTAATGATGTGGAATGAGATAAGATTGTGCGGCAGTACTGAACTGGGGAGGTATCTTTTGGTTATAGACGAAATTTGAGTGACGTGAAGGAGTTTAAGAGAGAAATGACTTGGTTTTGATGATTGTCAGAGACCGGGGGTAATTGGACAAGATCTGAGAGATGCACGAGGGATGAGTGAATGATGGAGTTTGAGAGAGAATTGATAAGATCCTGGTGAATATCGTTAGCGACTGTATTTAACTTGACAAGATTTGAAAGA